>NC_082722.1:20470352-20726050 GCF_030144855.1 Hypanus sabinus
GACAGAATAGAATATTAATAGTAAGACTCTTGTCAGTATGGAGAATCAGAGGGATCTTGGGGTCCATGTCCATCGGACACTCGAAGCCTCTGCGAAGGTTGACGCTGGGCTTTAGAAAGCATATGAGGCATTGGCCTTCATCAATCGTGCGATTGAGTTTAGGAGCCAGGAGGAAATGTTGCAGCTATATAGGACCCTTACTAGACCCCACTTGGAGTACTGTGCTCAGTTCTCGTCACCTCACTATGGGAAGGATGTGGAAACCATAGAAAGGGTGCAGAAGAGATTTACAATTATTTTTCTTGCATTGCGGAGCATGCCTTATGAGAACAGGTTGAGTGAACTCGGCAGTTTTTCTTTGGAGCGACGGAGGATAAGAACTCACCTGATAGAGATGCAAAAGATGATAAGAGGTATTGATCATGTGGATAGTCAGAGGATTTTTCCCAGGTCTGAAATGGCTAGCACGAGAAGTCATAGTTTTAGGGTGCTTGGAAGTAGGTACAGGGGAGATGTCGGGTGTTGTTGTTGTTTTTTTTATGCAGGGTAGTGAGTGCGTGGAATGGGCTGCCAGAGACTGTGGTGGAGGCTGATACCATAGGGTGCTTTAAGAGACTCCTGGACATATATATATATATATGGATCTCATAAAAGTAGAGTGTTGTGGATAATCATAGGTAATTTCTAAGGTAAGAATATGTTCGGCACAGCTGGGTTGGCCAAAGGACCTGTAATGTGCTGTAGTTTTTCTATATTTCTAATATACCCCTCTCAGAAGAAAAAGAGAAGTTGTTTCTCTCACCGGTTCTCCAATCTGACTTGCTTCCTCAGAGATTGTTTTAATACCTAATGGATTTAGAAATAATAGTAAACATAAAAATAGAAATAATAGTAAACACTTTAAATAATAGTGGTAGTGTTAGAAAATGCGAAATTGCGCTTTGGTATGTAATCAAATTTCTGGTCGAAAGTTGAAACTACTATTCAAAGTAGTAGAGGTGCACATTGTGACCATGACCATGTTGTGCCTGGACTTTCATGAATGTGGTGGATCTAGATTTTGATTGAAAGAGCAGAGTGGCGGTAACTTAACATCAGTCATGTTATATCTCAAAAGAACCAAGCTCTAACAGTAAGTTTAACATTACTTGTGTAAATTCGCGCAGGAAGTCACAGCCTTGGTACAAGGGATGATTGTATAAATTGAACGGGAATGCCAATTTTCGTGTTATTTATGATATGTATTGACGAATGTGAATTGGATAATGCCTTGGAAATATTGAATCTCTCATTATCATTTCTGTTTTCAATCTGCAGAGGTAATAAGTGGAGATTCTTTTCAAATCATTTATGTTATTACCACGTTTTGGCTTAACTCCGATTCTTATCAAAATTATAATCAGAATTGCAATTGCCAGTCCGCCCAATGCACGTCCAGGAATCAAGGATTTATTGCTGTCTTCTAGATCATGTAAAAAAAACATATATACATATATAGAGACCGTGAGAAAAACTGTAGGCAGCAACTATGGAGAAAAGCAGTGGTTGTTTCGGATTAGACTCTTGGCAGGACTGTTGTTGCCTGGCCTGCTGAGATCGTCCAGCATTTTGTGTGTGTTCCTTGGAATTCCAACATCTACAGATATTCTCTTGCATGTGTTTTGGTTCTTTACAGTGAGTATTATTTTTTCATTTGAATTAAAGGATTTTTTTTCTGTTTTTTGATGCCTTTGCAGATAGTGGAATCGCAATTGCGAAAGGACATCGTTTGTTTCTGAAATGTCACTCGAAAACTTTCTCACTAGATCCGATTGGCAAAAAACAGAAAATTACTTTTTTTTTACTTTCTCAAGACATCACAAGATGCATTGGTAAAATATTAAAAAGCGTCATCCGAAACATATATGATAAGTGGCAACATAGTTGGTGAAAACCGGGGAGACTAATGAGCAGGTTTAGATTAAGTAATGGAAAAAAAGACACTTGTAGAGAACATTCCAGCTTTAAGTGCAGAGGTAGCCAAAGGCATAGAATTGCGCAAACAGTTAAAAAAGAACAGTATATGGAACGATGGATGTACTGAAATACTATATATTAACATTTAAATCATAAAGATGATTTGACTCTTTCTTAACGTGACTAACTTCCAAAATTGTGTTTGATCTTCTCCTGCATGTTTCGGATGTTTCGATTCTCAACTGGGATGAAGTATAACGATTGCATTCTCGGACATTTCCAAAGAATACACGTGCACAATATTAGGAGGTAGAAATTACAAAGAATTATCAACTTATCAGTGAAGAAACCTTTTAGTACCGATTCTCATCACGGCAAGGAATCTATCTCTGGCTGAAGGAAACTGCCACTTGATATTCTCAGCCGGAATCCTATGTACGCATTGTACTTGGATCGTACTCTCAACTCAGAGAGCTTTTTCAACAAACTTACATAAAATTATCTTTTTGTCACGCTGATATAAACATGCAAATGGTAATATTCACATCATTCCTGATCTTCTACATACATATTCTATTTCATGCTTGAGAGTTCGGTTGGTGCAAATATACTGTATGTACTTTATACTGAATTTACCAAAGTAAAATACATTTTAAAATTATTGCACCCACAGTTATTAAATCCGCATTCCTCTACGACCTTCCGTTTGTACATCTTGTTTTTTTCTTTTTTTTAACAAATGGCTAAAGTTTAATGGCAAAGCGCACAAAGGAAAATTATTGACTTTCCACAAAAGCATGCAATGCTCAACTGGATAGAGAGAGTCATGGAACAGAGTTGCATTTGACATCTTGTCACATCCATGTCATGTGCTTATTTAGCACTAATATAAAGTAAAATTAAAAGTGATGGTCATAATAAAGAGATCTTCGGGACATACTATTTATTGGTGACATTTCAGGCATTTTCAAAATAATTCTCAATTTGCTGGACAGTAGAGCTGGGTTGCATTAATAGGGAAAGAAATAGAATTGCATTGTACTCTAGAATACGTATCCATGCCATTACCAAAGGTCGTATTTCAGTAATGCTGCTGGAGTATATAATTTATTACCCGAACTTCGTTTGAAACCATTGCTACAAATCGATGAATTCCGTCATCAAAATCATTGATATATAATGGGAAAATAAGTAGTTCCAATACCAGTCCCTGTGGAACACCACTATACAACCAGAAAATCATACTCCCGGTGATATGTAGAACTCTACGCAAGACCCAACCATTCTTCACATTTCCTCCTAGAAAATAAGTAAAGATCAACCCTACTTCATTGACCGTCTGTCGAAATACCTCTTTTGACATCTCAGATTTTTTGAAATATATCGGAATGTTTGCTATGTAATAGTCTAAGCATAAATTTACGAATTTCGTAAGAACATAAGGAATAGGAACAGCAGTAAGCCATCTGGCCCATCGAGCCTATAAGATCATGGCTGATCTGAGGAGGGACACATCTCCATCTACCTTCCTTTCCCCATACTGCTGAATTCCCCAGCTATGACAAAAAAAAAATCCAACTTTGTTTTAAGTATATTTACTTAGGTAGACTCTACCGTTTAATGGGGCAGAGATTTTAGTACTCTTTGCGAAAAGCAGTTTCTCTTAATCTCTATCCTAAGGTTACTCCTCCGAATCTTGAGGCAATTTCCCTACTTCTAGTCTCACCTATCAGTGGAAACAACTTCAATGACTCCACCTTATCTAACCCTTTTGTAATAAGATTTCCTCTCATCTTTCAGAATTCCAGCGAGTACAGTCCCGAGCCACTGAATCTCTCCTCATTCTTTAACCCTCTCATCTCTGGAATCAACCTGGTGAACGTCGTCTGTCCTGTCACCAGTATACCATTCCTCAAGTAAGAACACCAGAACTACACGCAGTACTTTAGATTCGGCCTCACTACTACCCTATACTTTTGCAGCGTAACTTCCTTGCTCTTAAGTTCAAACCCTCCAGCAATGAAGACCAACAATCCACTTGCTTTCTTGATAGCCTGCTGCAACACCGAACCCACATTTTACGATTCATGCACAAGTACTCCCAGAACAGAAGTATGCTGCAACCAATTAAATAATAGTCTGATCTTCATGTTTCCTTCCAAAACAGATGACCTCGTATTTACCAACATTGTACTCCGTCTTCCAGACTCTTGCCCACTCACTTAACATATCACTTATCTCTGCAGAGTATATAACGTCTGCATAATTTGTTTGTCCACTCAGTTTAGTTTCATCAGCAAAGTTAGATACGCCACTGTTTGCCAACCAGAGGAACACCAATGTATCCCAACTCTCTGCTTTTTATGTGCTAGCAATTTCTCTATCCATGCTAATACATGACCCCCAACTCTATGCATTCTTATCTTATGGACAGGGCTTTTATGTGGCACCTTATCGAACGAATTCTGTAATTACAATTATATAAAGTCCATCTGTCCCCCTCTATGCACTGCGCTTGTTATATCATCAAAGAACACGAGTATGTTTGTCAAACAGGACCTGCCTTTGCTTCACACTTGTCTGTGTGCCTGACGGATCAATTTCTTTTCAGCAGTTTTTCGTTACTTGTTATTTAATGACAGCTTCAAGAATTTTCCCAACTACAGGTGTTAACTAAATGACCATTTACTTGCCTTTTGTCTACCTCTTTTATTGAACAGTGGTGAATGTCATTAGCCCTCTTCCATTCCGCCGGGACCTGCCCTGAGTCCGGAGAATTTTGGCAAATTATCACAAAGCCCAACTATAACCTCTGCCATTTATTCCAGTAAGCTGAGATCTATCTATCTTTTGACCCACAAGATTACTCAGCACTACCTCTTAAATTATAGCTATTGTATCGAGGTGCTCACCTCCAATTGCATTCATGTTATCTCAATTCGCCACGTTAGAGGTGCTCTCCAGCGTGAAACCCGACACAAAATAGCGATTCAAAGCCTCGGCCAAATGCTCATTATCCAATATCAATTTCCCTTCTCGTCCTCCAAGGGACCTACGTTGAACTTGGTCACCGCTTTATATAATTATAAAAACTTATACTATCCTTTTTAATATGTTATACTGGTTTATTTTCATAATCCATCTTCTCTTTCTTTATTGCTTGCTTAGTGGACTTTCGTTGCTTTTTAACTTTTTCCCAGTCTTCCAGGTTCCTGCTTCTCGGGGTGACTTTATACGCACGAGTTTTTAGCTTGTTTCCTTCTTTTATATCCTTCGTCATCCAAGGCTGGCTGTCCCCGCCCTTATTAACCTTGCATTCAACTGGAGTATACTGTTATCGAACATCGTGAAAAATATATTTGAAAGTATTCCACTATGATAGCCCAAACGTCCCACGATGTAGCGTGTGTTCCTAGTCTACCCTATTCAGATCTTCCCTCATCATTTTGAAGTCTCCCTTGATTAGGTATAATACACTGGTTTTAGATCAAATAATTGCCCCGCCACTTATATAAGAAAGTCGGTCATGCTAAGATCACTGTTTCCCAGAGGATCCCTAACAACAACATTGGTAATTTTACGTATCATTGTGCAGCGCTAGATCCAAGATAACGTGTTCCCTTATAGGTTCATCAACATTCTGTTGAAAAAAGCTAGCGTGTATGGATTCTAGGAAGCTTCTTTAAAACTGCCTCATCCAACTTGACTCACATAATCCATGTACAATCCTAGTCCACAATACCTGCTGTTCCATTCGTACATGACGCAGATATTTCTCGATTTATAGCCTCTGCCACTGTACTGTTATTATTCGGTGGCCTATGGAAAATTTCCACCAATGATTTTCCCTTTACTATTCCTAATCTCTACCCCGATGGACTAAACATTCTGCTCCTGAGATCTTATATCGTCTCTCACTATGCCCTGATCTCATCTTTAATTTAGATATCTTTCCCACCTCCTTTATCTTCCTGCCTATTCTCCCGTATTATCTGATATACTTGGTAATTTAATTCCCTATTCTCTCCATTCTGCAAACACGTTTCTGTATAGGCCACTAAATCATAGTCCCTGATACTGATTTCTGCAACAACTTCATTGACCTTCATACGGACAGTACGGGCATTTAGATAAAGTGCCCTTTAGGCAAAAATTCATTTTAATAGAATTAATTCGACCTATCAACGATAATGAAATGGCGTCTATTTTGATGGTGCAATTTTACATAATTCAGCAAGGTAAATAAATATTCTTTAAATAAGTATTTATAATTCTTACTAATAGTTACACCAAAAATAAATTGATTTCTTACATTTTAAAACGAAGTTTAGTATTAATTGACACCAAATTCTCAAAGGAAAAAGTTCGCTCTTATGAAAATTTAGTTTACATCCTGAAAACAGACTAAAACAGGAGAGTCAAGAAAGTACGGATGTAATGAAGTCTCAATATCAGAAATATAAAAAAAAACGTTGTCAGCATAAAGTGAAACTTTGTGAGTAATACCTCTCCTTGAAATACCACAGATAACATTAGATTCCAGGAAAGCTATAGCTAAGGTTTCTAAAGCCAGATCAAAAACCAAAGGGACAACCATATCTAGTTCCACGTTGAAGTTTAAATGGTTTCGAATTCTGCGAATAAGTAAGAACCCGAGAAGAGGGAGAAAAATAAAGTAAAATAACCTATTGAATATAATCGGGCCCCAAATTACTTTTCTCCAAAGTTTTAAATAAGTAATTGCATTAAAACCGATCGAAGGCTTTCTCAGCGTCTAAGGACATCACACATTCCGATATCTCTTTAGAAGGAGAATACATAACATTTAATAAATATTAAGTAAATTTAAATAATGCAATATTAAAATGGGAATATCGATTTTAATACTTCCAGTCTGATCGTCGGAAATACTAGCTGGTAAAATATTTTCAATCCTGCGAGCAAGAGCTTTGGATAGGATATTAGCGTCAGCATTAAATGAGGGGATAGGTCTATCTGACGAACATTCAGTTGGTTTCATATTCTTTTTTAAGAATAAGCGAAATAGAATCTTCATAAAAAGATTCTAGTAACCTATGTAACTTAAAGGAGTCTGAAAGGACTAAATATAAATCCGGTATAAGCAATGAGGAAAAAGCATTATAAAATTCTTCCGAAAAATCGTCAGGACTCGGAAGCTTCCCCGAGTGCAATGAACATATAACCTCGGGAATTTCCTCATACGAAATTGGTTGATCCAATTGTTTTTGGTTATCATCAGAAAGCGTAGAATGTGTAATTGATCTAATAAATTATTCATTACAGTATTATCTTTAAGAGAATCAGAACTATACATTTTAGAGTAAAACTATCTAAAGGCATCATTTATTTCAAAATCGGTAGTTGTCGTATCATCATTACCTTTACAAATTTGTTTAACTTGCTGTTTAACTATAGAATTTTTTAACTGGCTAACCAATAATTTAACTGTTTTGTCTCCATGAAAATAATATTAACCTTTATCTTTTAGGAGTTGAGTTTCAATTGGATATGTTAAAAGTATTTCATATTTAGTTTTAATTTCAACACGACTTTCATAAAAAGCAGGTTCTGGAGTCAAGGCATATTTTTGATCTAAGTGTTTCAACTGATTAGCTAGTTTAATTCTTACTTTGTTACCCTTTATCTTAACATTTGCAGTATAAGAAATAATTTGACCTCTAATATCAGCCTTAAAAGGCTCCCTTATAATAAGACTAGAATTCTCTTCCCGCGCATTCTCTTAAAAAAAAAGAATAATTTGTCTCTTCAAAATTTTGAAAGATCCTTGCTTGATATCAAAGTTGGGTTGAACACCAAAATCTGTTTATTTGACGGAAACCAGGGAGATTTAAAGTTGGCACATGATCTGAAACAGCAATCTCTTTATATTCACAGGGTCGAACTAATGGAATGAATTGGCTGTCAGTAAAAAAAAATCAGTCTTGGAATACGTATGGTGGATATAGGACAAAAACGAATACTCCTCATCTATTGGATATAAAAACGCTCGATAGCAACAATATTACATTTCATTAGAAAAGATTTAATTAACTAGGCTGATTTACTAAGTATTGCTGGCTTAGAAGATGATCGATCTAAAACAGGGTCTAGCCAACAATTAAAATCTCCACCCGAGACCAGTGTGTAAAGGCTTAAATCAGGTAGACACAAAAAAAAAATCGGTCAAAGAACCCTAGATCATCTTTATTCGGTGCATACATATTAGAAAATACCATTAATTTGTTATCTAATTTTCCTGATGCTATAACAAAACGCCCATTGGTATCAGATACTACTTTGTTAAACGAAAGAAACTGTATTATCCATAAAAATCGAAACACACCTAGACTTAGCCTAAAAGGAGGAATTAAATTTTATCCTTTTCAAAAACTAAAGAGGCGTAAATTGTCACATTTATGAACGTGAGGTTCTTGTAAAAAAATGGGACCTTAAGTTTTTTAATATAGTTACGTATCTTATTCTGCATCGCGGGGTGGTTTAAATTTTTAACGTTAGAACTAAGTGAATTAGTAGTATGATCCAATTTAATACTACTTAAAAAGAAAGTTTAGAATAGTAACCACAAAAATGTATAGTAAATCCAAACAATGAACTTTGAGATAAAGTAACGTGGCAACAGACGTGGCTAAGAGACCAAACTAGCTCCCAGAAAAGAAAACACTCAACCCTCTCCCTACCTCCCAAATGTCTTGAAGTCGACCAATAGACAGAAGGCAGCTAAACTTACAGACATTACCCTACTAAAAAAAAGCCTATTGGTTTAGCTCCAAATAATTTTTCAAGGTTAGCTGCGTTTCAACTAGACGAAATAAAAGTCCGGGCTTTATTGGGAAAAAAACTCAAAAAAGTATAATATAAAATATTTTAAAAACTATCAAAATTCAAAGTATATTAACACACAAGGTATTAACTCATTAAAATCTTGTTTTCTATGTAAAACATTAAAGAGTTCAAGCAGAGAGTTAGCTACAAAAGCATAACAAAAGTCAAATCAGCAATTATTCATGTAGAAAGACATTAAACAGTTAGACTTTTGCGTCTAAAAATCAATGGGCATCCTGTGTCGAACGAAACCATTTCCGAGAGACATCCCTCAAGATAATTCTAAGCCGAGCAGAATTGTAGGGATGACTTACAGCGGATTAAAAAGCTTGACCATATAGATGTTAAACAGTGTATTCAACAGTGGCTGAATGGGAGATGCCAGAGAGTAGTGGTGGATAACTGTTTGTCAGGTTGGAGGCTGCCTCAGGGATCTGTACCGGGTCCAGTATTGTTTGCAATGTGCGTTAATGATCTGGATGTTGGGGTGGTAAATTGGATTAGTAAGTATGCACATTCTACCAATATAGGTGGCGTTGTGGATAATAAAGTGGGTTTTCAAAACTTGTAGAGAGAGTTAGGCCAGTTAGAAAAGTGGGCTGAAAGATGGAAGATGGAGTTTAATGCTGATAAGTGTGAGGTGATACATTTTGGTAGGAATAATCAAAATGTGACATACATAGTAAATGG
Source organism: Hypanus sabinus (assembly GCF_030144855.1). NCBI lineage: Eukaryota > Metazoa > Chordata > Chondrichthyes > Myliobatiformes > Dasyatidae > Hypanus > Hypanus sabinus. The sequence goes on from NC_082722.1 coordinate 20,479,863, forward strand.
TAGGGCATTGCAGAATGCAGTGAGACAGAGTGATCTAGGAATAATGGTGCATAGATTGCTGAAGGAGGATAGGTTGTTGAAGAAAGCTTTTGGTATGCTGGCCTTTATAAATCACAGCCTTGTGTATAGGAGTTGGGATGTAATGTTAAAATTGTACAAGGCATTGGAAAGGCCGAATTTGGAGTATTGTTTAAAGTTCTGGTCACTGAATTTGGAGTATTGTGCACAGTTCTGGTCACCGAATTATAGGAAAGATGTCTACAAAATAGAGTGAGTGCAAAGGAGAATCACTAGAATGTTCCCTGGGTTTCAACACCTAAGTTACTGACAAAGGTTAAAAAAGTTAGGTCTTTAATCTTTGGAGCGTAGAAAGCTGACGGGGAACTTGAAAGAGGTATTTAAAATTATGAGTGGGATAGATATAGTTGACGTTTTTCCATTACGAGTAGGGGAGATACAAACAAGAGGAGTTGAGAGTTAAGGGGCAAAAGTTGAGGGGTAACAGTAGGGAATACTTCTTTACTCAGAGTGTGGTAGCTGTGTGGAACGAGCTTCCAGTAGAAGTGGTAGAGGCTGGTTCGATGTTGTCATTTTAACAAAATGGATAGGTAGATGGACAGGAAAGGAAAGGAGGGTTATGGGCTGAGTGCAGGTCGGTGGGACTAGGTGAGAATAAGTGTTAGGCACGGATTAGAAGTGCCGAGATGGCCAGTTTCGTGCTGTAATTGTTATATGGTGATACGGTTGAAGAAGAGGAAATGCCGCAGCTTTTCTAAAGCATCAAGTTGGATAAGGTTCCATGACCGGACGACACAGGTTCCAGAGGATTAAGCGATTGAAGATGTTTCCCCCTTATTCAATAAATACCGTCCAGATAGCCCAGAAAATTATAGACCATTGAGTCTTACTTGTAGGTTGGTAAGTTGATGTAAATGACCCTGAGAAGGCGAATTTTTGACAATTTGGAGAGGCATCGTATGTTTTGGATTAGTCAGCATAGCTTTGTCAAAGCAGGTCGTGCTTTATGAGCCCACTTGATATTTTTCAGGACGTGACTAAACACATTGATGAAGGTAGAGCAGTAGATGTACTGTATATGGATATCAGCAAGGCATTTTTTTAGGGTATCCCATGCAAGGCTTATTGAGAAAGTAAATAGGCACAGGAACCAAGGGGCCATTGCTTTGTGTATCCAGAATTAGCTTGCGCACAGAAGGCAAACTGTGGTTGTAGACGGATCATATTCTGCATGGAGTTCGGTTACTAGTGGTGTGCCTCAGGGATCTGTTCTGGGACCATTTCTCTTCGGGATTCTTATAATTGACCTGGATGTGGAAGTGGAGGGATGGGTTAATACATTTGCTGATAACAAAAAGTTTTGGGGTGCTGTGGATAGTAGGCAGAGCAATCAGAGGTTACAGCGGGCCATCGGTAGGATGCACTACAGGTCTGAGAAGTTGCAGATGGAGTTCAGCACAGATAAGTGTGAGTTGGTTCGTTTTGTAGCTCGAACATGGTAGCAGAATATACTATAAATCTTAAGACTCTTGGAAGTGTGGAGGATCAAAGGGATCTTGGGATCCAAGTCTATTGGACACTGATAGCTGTTGATGATCTGCATCATCAACCATGGGATTGAGCTGAAGAGCAGAGAGCTACTGTTACAACTGAATAGGATCCTGGTCAGACCCCCTTGTAGTACAGTGTTCAGTTCTGGTCACCTAACTACAGAATGTAGAAACGATAGAAAAGATACAGAGGAGATTTACAAGGATGTTGCCTGAATTGGAGAGCATGCCTTATGAGAATAGTTTGAGAGAACTCGGCATATTGTCCTTGGAGCGGCGGAGGATGACAGTTAAACTGATAGAGGTGTATAAGATGATGAGAGGTATTCTTCATGTGGAAAGTCAGAGGATTTTCCCAGTGTTCTAATGGCTAACACGAGCGGGCACAGTTTTACGGTGCTTGGCAGTAGATACAGAGGAGATGTCAGGGTTCAGTTTTTTTTTACACAGAGTGGTGAGTGCGTGGAATAGGCTGCTGGCGATGGTGTTGGAGTCCGATACAATAGGGCCCTTTAACAGTCGCGGTTGACAGCTGAATACAAGGAGCTCAGAAAAATAGACGACTCTCGGTAACCTTAGGTAATTTCTATAGTACGTTCATGCTTGGCACAGCATTGTGGGTTGAAGGGCCTGTATTGTGCTGTAGATTTTCTATGTTTTTAACGTTGCATTCCTCCTGTTCGATTTTTACAATATTTTATCAGAATGGTGTATCGGTACCAGCCAACTTGCCAGGTCATTAGTAGAAAACTGTTATTACTGAAACAGATGGACTCCTAGGTTACACTAAACGAAATCTGGAGGGAAACAAGGTTTTCTTAAATTTATTTATGGATGACAGCTAGGAGCTGTTAAATCAATTGTAGTGGTGCTTGATAGTGTTTTACATCAACCGAGGGAGCCACTTATACGTTACATTATTTTATTGGTTGAATGAAAAACTCAGCCGCTGCCTGAATTAGATTTACATAGAAACATAGAAAACCTAGAACACAATAAATGCCCTTCGGCCCACAATGACGGCCCGAACAAGTACTTCCTTTAGAAATCAACTGGGATTACCCACAGCCCTCCATTTTTCTAAGCACCATGTATCTATCCAGGAGTCTCTTAAAAGTCCGTGTTTCATCCGCCCCCACATCTGTCTTCGCAGCCTATTCCACGCACTCACCACTCTGTGTACAAAGCTGATTCCTGACATCTCCTCTGTAGCATCTTACAAGCAGCATAAAACTGTGCACTCATTATCTGGACCTCTGAATATCCACACGATGATTGCCTATTATCATCTTATACAGCTCTGTGAGGTTACTCCTTCATTCTCTTCCGCACCGAGGAGAAAAGGCCGAGTTCACTCAACCTATTCTCAAAAGGCATGCTCCGCAATCCAGGCAACATCCTTGTAAATCTCCTCTGCACTAATTCTATAGTTTCCACATCCTTCCTGTAGTGAGGTAACCAAAACTGAGCACACTGCTCCAAGTGGGGTCTGACCAGGCTCCAATATATCTGCATTATTATCTCTGGACTCTTAAACTCAAAAGCATGTTTAATGACGGCAAATGCACCTTCTGACTTCATAACCATACAGTCAGCAAGCGCAGTTGAAAAGATAAAAGTTTTAAGATCTTCTTTACGTGTCTCGTATGCATCGAAATATCTGGGAAAAAGAAGTGTCAAAATCAAATCACCGAGAATATGCTGGCAAACAGCAAGTGTTGATGCACATCTGCTGGCATGATAGCATGCACTCAAGTCATCAACCTTAACTGTAGGTCTCTGGAGTGTGGGTGGACACTGGAGAACCCTGATGAAACCTAGGAGTCGACGGGGAGAACATACAAACACCTTAGAGACATGGTCGGGAAACGAAACCACTTCTTACTGCTGGAGCTTTAAAGTATTCTGGTAATCGCTAAGCTAATTTGTTGCCCCAAAAGAAACTTTGAAGGAAGAAATAAGGGGAATCCAGCTCAACTATCGCTTCAGAATATATTGAACCTGGGAATCGTGAGCAGATGAAGTAAGTTGAGAGGTAGCACCAATGATTGAGGACTTCCTCTGAGGCAGGCAGAATCAGCACCGTGTTAGATGAGAGAGATGGTCAGTACTGATCCAGCTGCATATACTTATATGGCTCTATACAATTTCCTGTACTAATTAATTAGGTTTATTTACAAAATATACAGTGAGTCGTGGCAAGAATCAATTTCACTCAACGATTAATTTGCAATCGGAGCTAGGAAGCAAGGTGCAATGTTAGCCTTAGTCTTTTTAATAGCTCCAAGATGTGCATACACCATTGCAAACGAGACCGAAGGTTTCGAACAGCGTAGAAAGTACAGCATATTCCATAAACAGAAGACCACAATGCGACGAAGTAGGTGATTGTGATGGGTGCCCCATTTTTAATTGCAAATGGAAAGGAATGAGAACAAAGAACTTACAAGTGGTGCCGAAGGGTCATTCAGTGGTTGGGGCGGCTGGTAGTTAACAGGGAGGACTGCCAGAAGATTAACAGAGAGAAGCTGGAGAGGAACAGCATCGATGGTGGCAAATATATAAGGCTGAAAAGGTAAAAGAACAATCTGCCCGGAGCAGCAGCCGAACATATATTGCCTCCCAGGTAGCATATAACTATGCGTTGTTCCTTCACCAATAGAAAAGAATATCACGATCCAAGAACAAACTCTAGGTCGCAAATTCACAATAGCAATTAATATAATATTTATCCAGTCCCCAAGCACGCCAATGTAACATAATTAGACGATTCGCAAAGAGAATCTGAATTGCATTTTTTCACCTGGTCTCATAGAACCGCACTTCTTCATCAATATGGAATAATCATTTCGGATTTGTATGTTCTTTACAAACGGCCGCCAAGCACTGTGAGATGAACAGTCAACCGATTGGAACCTACGTGTGAAGGAGGGAAAAAGAAACGATGTGGTTCTGTAAAGAAAACAGTGTCTGTCGTGCAATGTAAATGATAGAAACGCACATAATTCACAGCCACCAATATTGAGTTGCGATTCACTTTAAGAGTCAAGTCGGTGACAACGAAATTAAATGAAATTGTTTGTACCGCTCATTGTATTCAACGTCTGACGTCAATAAATCAGTTATTACAGGTTTTCTCAAATTTAAATTGCCTCCGCCATTTTTATTTGAGAAAATCTACATAGGCGACTCGGATGCTCTGGGACGATTCCTGGCTTATTGACCATGTCAGCTAATGCAGTCGCTTTGAAACTGCTGAATCTCTGGCAAAATGTCATTGCTTGGTTTGTACAAATCGAGGCACAATTCGCACTGCGAGAAATATTCACCGACGGCAACAAGTTCTACTATGCGTTTGCGTTACTCAGCAGCATCACGGCTGCGAGAGGGGATCTAACCAAACACCTTTCTGAACACGATAAGCACCGATCGCGGAAAACTCAGCCTTTACAGACTTCTGTACCAACTGAATCTGGGCGCGCCAAACAATTGCTCTCCATGGCCGTCCGCTGGGATGCTAAGCCGTTTGAATTCCAGGAACACTTGCTGTCTCTCCTAGGAAATCAGTAACATTGTTTCATGTTTAAAGAATTCTTCAGGCAGCAGGTTCCTGATCATGTTCGAATATCAGTGGCTGATACACCCGGTAAGGACCATAGGGAGCTTGGTAAATGGCTGGGAGTCTACGCTCAATCTTCCTCCTTTCCCTACCTTAATAACCCGGCCTGCAAGGCCTCCAACAAATGAAGGGCCGAAGCTGTGAAACAGATAATGCCAGTTCTGTGTTCTTACCTCGTTCGCTTAGGGAAGGGCAATAGAAAGGGCCTACAGCTTTCAACTTCAACTGTGGCAACGCATCTGGACATCAGCGGTCTGTAAACACCGCGGGCTCCATCACCCTGGAAAGTCCACTGTTCGTTACGGACATCCTTTCGGGCGACGCTACCTGTGTGACACGGCTGCTCAAATAAGTGTGCTGGCAACATCGCCTATAGATGAGAAGGCAAAAAGCGACGCTGAAGGCCGCCAAGTGGACGAGGTTACACATGGGACTTCGTCACTGCTAAAGTGGATATACCTCTGCTCCGTGCAGATTTCCTGTATTTCCAGGGACTGATCATCGATCATAAAACTGCCGGCTTGGGACTTGGGATCGTGAACTTGCTCTCTCAGTAAGTTCCCCATAAATATTCTGTCCTGTACATGGACAACCGCAAGTGAGCTAATTGGGCTACTGATTCAACTGCGAATTTCCAAACCTGACCAAACTCACAAGCTCCATTATCTCCACAACCTCGATCCATGACTTAGCCAGTGACCGCTGCGCATGCGCATGGATGTCAGCGAGTTAAATTGGTTGCCGACCGCAAATCATATGCTACCGGGATGCGAGGAAACGAGATGATTTGGCGATATGAAACGTTATGAGCCAGCTGCACCTTTCCTCATTCCCTGTCACGCCCACCGTTAAACGTGAACGCACGTGAAGGCATTACCCGCGCGAGGACATCAGTCGCCTAAACGCAGTAATACCTTCGCGCCAGCGATCACTGGTTTGCCTCGGGTAACCGGCCGGCGAGAAGTGCCATTGCTGCTGCCCTGGAGCGCGGACAGGCGCGCGCCGCCTCTAAACCTATTTAGCACACCGACTGTTCGTGGGGAACCCGGTGCTAAAATATTTGCAGAGGACCTAATTCGGGCTTAGGGTTTCATAAGTAGCAGAGCAGCTACCTCGCTGCGATCCACTGAATGTCATCCCTCCAGGCAACTTTTTGTCGGCCGATAGATCCTACCTACCGACAAGGGGGGTGCACTCCTCGCTCGGTCAGTCACCCTCTCCGGACTGCGACCGCCGCGGCCCCGGTACCCCGGCCCTTCCCTTGTCCTCTCACTGGTGTGTTGCAATGGTTCTATATGTTCATACGAGGAAAATATCCGCTGTGTGTTTAATATCGAAGCGTTACTTAAAATGTTATGATGCTAGTGTCTTATAAGTGAGTTATGTTTGGCTTAACGCTATATTCATGTGTGTTTACTATTAAATTCGTTAAATAAACCCTTTCAGAAACGAAATTGAGAGGATTAGCCACTTATAAGTGACTTATAGTTCACTTACCACCTATATTCCGGTCGTGATTAACAACCCTCCCGCTCCCGTCGCTCCCGGCCAGCGGAGCAAAATAAAAGTTGGTGACCCATGAGTTAAACAGGCGGGAAGAATTTTTAAAAGAAGACAGCTTTATACAGCGGCTGTGAAAGTGGGAGGGCTTTAGTTCAACGGGTGTTCTGATGCGGTTCGATGAAATTCGTCTGGTCCGGGCAGTTGAGGAGGTGATAGTGAGGAGCTATAGCCAAGTACATACACCGGAGGACATATAAGTGGGTGACAGTCAGGAGCGGGAAGGGCAGGTGTCAGAGGCTAGAGGCTGAGTCACATCCTGAGGCTATGCTCCCAAGCAATAAGTACTCCCGTTTCAGTGCTGTTGGAGGGAACGACGTAACTGGGGGAAGTTACAGCGGCCGCACCTCTGGCACACAATCAGGCCCTGTTGCCCAGAAGGGTAGGGAAAGGAAGAGGATGAAATAGTTATGGGTGGAAGGTCAACTGGCGATTCTGTAGATCCAGGAATGAAACATGGATGGCAGTTTGCCTCCCAGGACCCGGGATGTTTCTGACCGCGTCCATAATATCCTGAAGTTGGAAGGTGAACAGCCAGAGGTCATGGTACATATTGGTACTAACGACATAGGTAGGAAAATGGAGGCGATTCGGACTACTGAGAGTTAGGAAGGAAGTTGAGAAGCAGCAACTCAAATGCAGTAACCTCGGGAGTGTTGTCTGTGCCATGTGACAGTGATTATAAAAATAGAATGAGGTGCAGGATAAAAGCGTGGCTGAGGTTTTGTAGCAGGGGGCAGGAATTCAAATTTCTGTATCATTGGGACTTCATTTTTGGCAGCAGTGACCTGTACAAAAGGGATAATTTGCCCTTGATTCCGAGGCGTGCAATATCCTGGCAAGGTGGTTTGATAGGGTTATTGGAGAGAGTTTAAACTAGGATTGCTGGGGGATGGGAACCGAGCTGAAGAGACAGAAGAACGGGGCGTTGACTCACAAATCGATAAAAAAAAAGATGTAGAATATATGAGAGGAAGTACAGGCAGGTTATACAGCAAGGATACCCTCATACTGAAAGTTCGAGATGCGTCGATTTTAATGCAAGGAGTATCATGAATAACGTGAATGAGCTTCGAGCGTGGAACAGTAACTGGAGCTATGGATGTTTTGTCCATTCCAGGGAGTTGGGTAGTTCAGGGGCAGGAATGGCTACTTTGAGTGCCAGGCTTTAGAATTTTCAGAAAGGACAAGGATGGAGGCAAAAGAAGTGGAGGCGTGGCACTGCTGATTGGAGATATTTTCATGGCTGCAAAAAAAGGAGGAGGTCATGGAGGGATTGTCTACTGAGTCTCTGTTGGTGTAAGTTAGAAACACAAAGGCGTCAATAAAACGTGTGTTTTTTTTTTAAAGACCACCCAATATTAACAGGGAGATCGAGGAGCAAATAGGGACAGAGATTCTGGAAAGGTGTAATAATAACAGAGTTCCCGTGCTGGGACATATTAATTTCCCCAATATTGATTAGCATCTCCCTCGACCAAAAGGTTTAGATGGGGTGGAGTTTGTCAGGTGAGTTCAGGAAGGTTTGCTGACACAATATGTAGCTAAGCCCACAGGAAGTGAGGTTGCACTTGATCTGGTATTGGGAAATGAACTGGGTTAGCTGTCAGGTCTCTTAGTGGGAGAACATTTTGGAGATAGTGATCATAATTCCATCTCCTTTACCATAGTATTGGAGAGGAATAAGATCAGAGAAGTTAGGAAACTGCTTAATCAGAGTAAGGGGAAATTTGAAGCTCTCAGGCAGAAACTTGGAAGCATAAACTGGGAACAGATTTTCTCAGTGAAATATACAGCAGAATTATGGTAAATCTTCAGGGATATTTCCGTAGGGTTCTCAGTCGATACGTTTCAATGAGTCGTGGAAAGAATGGTAGGGTACAGGAACTACAGTGTACAAAGTGTGTTGAAAATCTTGTCAAGAAATAAAAAGAAACTTAAGAAAAGTGAAAAAAAACTAGTTAATGACAGAAATCCAGAAAATTATAAGGCGAGCAGGAAGAAGCTGAAAATGAAATTAGAAGAGGCAGCAGGGGCCATGATAAGGCCTTGGCTAGCCGGATTAATGAAAACCCCAAGGCATTCTACAAGTATGTGAACAGCAAGAGGACAAGATGTGAGAGAATAGGACCAATCAAGTTTGACAACAGAAAAGTGTGTACGAAACTGGAGGAGGTAGTAATGGTACTTAATGAAAATTTTACTTCAATATTCATTATGGAAAAGGAATTTGGCGATGACAGAGATGACGTACAGTGGATTGAAAAGCTTACGGATTGAAATGTCAGGAAAGAGGATGTCCTGGAGGTTTTGGAAAGCATCGTTGCATATGTCACCAGGACCAGACGACATATTCACCAAGCTTCTGTGGGAGGCGAGGGAGGACATTGCTGAGCCTCTAGCAATAATCTTTGCATCATCAATAGGGGCGGGAGAGGTTCCGGGGATTGAAGGGCTGCAGGTGTTGTTCTCTTATTCAAGAAAGGGGGAAGAGCTAGCCCAGGAAGATATAGACCACTGACTCTTACTTAAAAGTGGTTGGTATGTTGACGGAGAAGATCCTGAGAGGCAGGATTTATGAACATTTCGTGGGGTATAATATAATGAGGAATAGTCAGCCTGGCTTTGTCAAAGGCAAGTCGCGCCTTACGAGCCTGATTGATTTATTTCAGGATGTGACTGAACTCATAGATGATGGTAGAGCCGTAAATGTAGTGTACATGGATTTCAGCAATGCATTTGACAAGCTACCACATGCAAGGCTTACTTAGAATGTAAGGAGGAATGGAATCCAAAGACACTTTGCTTTGTGGATCCAGAATTTGCTTGCTTAACGAAACCAAGAGTAGTAGTTGTATACGGGTCATATTCTGTACGGAGTTTGGTGATCAGTGGTGTGCCTCTGGGACCCCTTCTCTTCGTGATTTTTCTAAATGACCTGGATGAAGAAGTTGAGGGATGTGTTAGTAAATTTGCTGATGACACAAATGGTTGGGGGTGTTGTGGATAGCTTGCAGGGCAGTAAGATGTCACAGCGAGACATTGATACGATGCAAAACTGGGCTGAGAAGTGGCCGAACAATTTCAAGCCAGGTAAGTGTCAGGTGGTTCAATTTCGTAAGTCAAATATGATAGAAGTATATAGCATTAATAGTAGGACTCCTGGCAGAGTGAAGGATCAGAGGGAACTTCGGGCCCGTGTCCATCAGACACTCAAAACTGCAGCGCAGGTTGACTGTGTAGTTAAGAACACATACGGTGCATTGGCCGTCATTAATCATGGGATTGATATCAAGAGCAGAGAGCAAACGTTACACTTAAATAGGACCCGCGTCAGACCCCACTTGGAGTACTGTGTTCAGATCTGGTCACTTCATTGCAGGAAGGATGTGGAAACTATAGGAAAGTTGCAGAGGAGATTTACAAGGAAAGTGCCTGGATTGGGGAGTATGGCTTATGAGAAAAGGTTGAGTGAACTCAGCTTTTTCTCCTTGGGGGGATGGAGGATGAGAGGGGACCTGATAGTCCATAAAATGATGAGAGGCGATGATCTTGTGTGTTGTCGTCAGAGGATTTGTACCAAATCCAAAGATGATTTGTACCAGGGATGAAATGGCTAACAAGGGACGGCAAAATTTTAAGGTGCTTGGTGGTAGTTGCGTGAGTGATGTCAGGGGTAAGTTTCTTTTACAAAGAGAGTGGTGAGTGCGTGGAATGGACTGCTGGCGACGATGTTGGAGGCGAATACTATAGGGTCTTCTAAGAGGCTCCTAGATAAGTACATAGAACTTTGACAAATGGAGGGCTATGGGTAATACTAAGTAATTTTTAAAGTATGTACACTTTCGACACAACATTGTGATCCGAAGGGCCTGTATTGTTCTGTACGTTTTCGATGTTTCTATGCTTCTATTACAGTCATAATACATGGGGTCAAGCAGCGCATTTCCACAACTCACCCCCCACCCCCAACCCACTCCTGCGCGCGTCGGCTTGACCCAGAAAAGCTGCTTTGCAACCGCGAAAGCCGAGTGTACCGACATGGAAAGAGTTGGCATTGTACACCAGTCGAATATCCCTTGGACGTTTCCCCCCCATGTGGTCCGCACGTCTAATGCTGTTTGCCACCCATCTGGCGATTTCCAACACCTTAGTGAGTGAGGTGACCGCGGCACATCGTTATCCGATCCCAGAAACGCAAGACATTCCGGCACGTTTAGCCGAAAGTTTTTTTTTGCCAAAGTTGCCTTAGTTCGGGTCTAATATCACGTGCTTGCATGATGTGAGGACATTTCCAAAACGGCCGTGTTAACGACGTTTACACTCAGAGTTTCTGAATATGCAATTAAGGCTGAAAAATGCGGTACAGACTTCCAGCGGTTGCTGGACATTGTACTAAAAGTCGCAGACTTGGTGTTTGTTATCTGTATGACATGCCAGAGCATCCAAATCCGAAAATACATCTCATCTCCGCATAGGCTTAGAATGTTATTACCAACAAGGGGTTGATTATGAACCGTAATAAATGACGGTTTGGGTTGTCAACCATGGCGCTTCTAGGCTATTGCACCTCTCCAAAAGGTGCGAAACCCCTCCCATCGAAAGTAGCCTCTTTTATGTATTTTCGACGGCCCTATCCTACCATAGACCACAGGAGGATATTGCAGTGGTGAATTTCTATCACCGCTTCTGTCTGCGAACTGCTGAACTGCTGCCTGCCCCGTAAAGGCAACACGCTAATCATGTGCTTAGCTGGTCAGCCTACATGGCCAGGGCATTTTGCAGCACCAAATACTCTCTTCTATGCGCCCCACATGGCGCACCTGCTCCACAACGCACCTACAGCCACTACTCCTGAGGCTTCAGACATGCTGTGGCCGCTATGCACCAACAGCTGGTCGGAGGAGTGTGGCAATCGCTCGCTTTCTTTCACCGGCTACGCCGTCGCCCCGAAATGCTGTACAACACATCGGACCGTGAGTCTTTCGGTCTCCACCTGTGTTGAATTCTGTATGTTGTGTGTGTGTCCCGAATGGCTGTATCTATTCAGTAAGTTGTTCTTGCTTGTTTATTCCAGGTAGTTATTATGGATTGCCCTGTCTATAGTAATAGATTGGTCATAATATAATTTGTGGAATTCTGACTCTAATACTGGAGAAGGCTTGTATTTATAGTAAGGTATGATGTCCTTTATGAGTTTGAATTTTAAAACAAGATTTTTGGGAATGATGTTTGCAACTTGATTCTGCTTGAGAAAGTAATCAGACTGACTTCAACTGCTGCAAGATTATGTACACCCTATCCTCGTTATTTGCGTCATCATACTATGCGGATCCACACAGTTATCCGATGAACCTAATAACAAAGTCTCCTTATATGCGTCCAAAACTCACAGTTTTGCGAGGAGCACCGGTTTCCCGCCAATTAGTCAGGTGCGCGCGCCTCACAATCTCACTCCCACCGGTCTCGCATTGTTTTTTGCAAGGCGTGGGTATGCGATCTTGCGCTCTCAATCTTTTGTTGGTTTTACCTACGGTGCAATGATTTCGTGCTTGAAGTATTTAACTATGCCTCCTCAGCGTCCGATGACATGTCCTGGGGATCAGCCGAGCGGCAGAGAACCATTTTAAAGCTTGAAAAAGGTTGGAAAGTATAAACAGCGCGGCAACAGCTAAAGGTAGCACACTCTGGGACGCTATTACCGGGAACAGAATCTTGCCTTTAATGTTCTTTTGTTGCTTGACATTGCGCCAGTCAATACTAAACATTTGGACAGTATTCGTCCTAAAATAACATTGCGTTTCCTGCCGCCTAAAACAACATGGCTGATTCAGCCACTCGACCAAGGTGTGATCCATATTCAAGGCATATATTTTTTTTTACAGCGAACTATCTCTGACATGCTGCAATCAACGGACGATTTTGAAAATCTTGGGAGTTTACCAGCGGCGAGGGAAAGGTGGAAGTCAGAACATTTGCCACAAATGGCGATGGACATGGACCCAAGTTTAGTACGGAGTCAGCATTTCAGCCGTTTCCTGCCGTCAACACTTCTTCTCGACAAACAAATGTATGCAGAAAATCAAAATGCTGCTAAGCAAACAACACTCACCACTTTATTCAAACTGGTGTTATTTCCTGTTCTGTGAGTCTTCCTTCGCCTCTTGCTGTGCTTGATATGATCCCGACACCACAACAACCACTCATCTCTCGGAGAGAACACACTTGCCACAGTTGGTGGGTACTGTACACCCTAATGTGTTAACTTACAACTTACGCTGAATATTACCTTAACCTGATGAAATATACTACGAATGTTGCCATGTGGTACTGATTTTGTGTCGTATTGTTATGAAAATATGAATAAATTACAGATAAAACCCATTTAGGAAGCCCTCTGGAATGTATCCCTATTTTCTCCATTTAAATAATTATTCACATATTCCCCACATATAACGAGGATGGGGTGTAATGTGTTGGATTTTTTCTGGCTTCTCTTGCATTTTCTACTTTTATCGCCAACAATGTGTTGGTATTTTTGACATTTTTTCTGTATTAAACATCCAGTTCGTTGCCACAAGGACTCTGTTTCCAATTATAATGACGATGTTAATAATGATGATGATTATGATATTATTATTATTATTATTATTATTATTATTATTATTATTATTATTATTATTATTATTATTATTATTATTATTATTATTATTATTATTATTATTTTATTTTTTTTTACAATAATACTAATAATCAAACGCCTCCGGCAGCAGGAGGCTGAGTTTGCATAACCCCTTGAACAGTGATTCGTTCAGCCACATAGTCTTGGAAAACAGGTGAGGAGCTGAGCCTCGGTTTCAGGGAGAAGACATCCACCGGTGTAACATTAACTGCCCCCCACCCCACCTAATCCCACTCCAGGTCATAAAAAAATTGTAGACGCATCTGTACCCAGATTGGGCAATGCTCTGGTCAGCGTCTGTTCCCCATGTTAGTTGAGACTGAAGGTAAAATCTGGCTGTAGATTAAAAAAAAATCTATCCCCTTTCACTTTAGGAACAGAACGATGTGTACGGAACAGAGTGATACGGCCAATGGCTGGCAATCGGCAGGGTATGTCAGTAAGCTAGCCCCCAGTGGCGCAATGCAGAATAGGCGGACAGGTACCGGCAAACCCGAGAAAGATACTGCCAGTACTTAAATAGCCCAACGACACTACAGGCTGCGACTTCTGCAAGCTTTGCTCAAGTGAGCGGTCCACTTTTAAGTGAGACCATTCATGATGCTCCCACCTAAATATTTTTCCATATTCCCCCACCTTCTTTATATCAGGTGCCTATCCAAACGCTTTTTAAATGTCCCCATTGTACTTGCCGCTACCACCATGCCAGGCAGGGCATTCCAGGCATCCACGACTCTCTAAGTAAAAATGCTTCCGTCTCACTTCCCACTTAACCTACATCCTCACGCCTTCAGTTTCATTTCACGTTTCAAACTTGGGCAGCAAATACTCTGTATACTCTACACATGCCTCTGATATTCTTATAAATCTCTATCTGATATCCTCTCAGCCTCCGACACCCCAAAGGAAACTATCCAAGTTTATCCTGCCTCTCGTGATAGTATAGACGTTTCAATTGTATTTTTGTTATTCTTGGCGAGAAAACAGGGAGCAGTGTTGGATTTAGTCCGGTTGCAAAGTTAATGCTACGTTTGATACCATTCGCAGAAGAGACAGGCAACTCTCAGGACGCTTGGCTCCATTGACTGAGAGAAATCTTGTTAACACTCCAAGTCGATAGATTTTCACTCCGCCATCGCAATGTTTCGCATTTTCCCCTCTTTTGGGAAGGTACCTGACCAGCAGAGGCTTCTTTATGTTTTCTCGTTAATTGCGGCTTACAAACTTCCGCAATACTCTTCTCCATTAATTGCTCTGCTTTCCAGTAACAGCCTAACTTGATATGCGATAAACACATGGAGGCATGAGCCTCCTACCCCTTTTGTTCGTCCTTAAATGCACCATGAAACTATCTTGGCTAAAAGACAACTCTAGACGTTATCTCATCATGTAGTATTCGCCCTGTTCCTTACCCCGTTAACACTGCTTTTAATACAAGATGGATGAGTAAAGCAAAGTTGTAACACCTTCGGCGAAGCTGCCTGTCGCGAACACATTGTCAAATTAAACTAAATCTTTGCGAGCTGAGTATGTTCGATATCTCATAATTCACTGCATGTTCATGTGTCCATTCAAAAGCATCTTCTTCCGATTTAACCTTCTTTAATGGATAAGGATTTTTATTCAGTTCCTGCTAGTGATGCACGTCTAGTTCCCGGCACACCTGCGTTTTATGGAATTATTTTTAAACAACTGTGTAACTTGTTTCTGCTAGTCAGTAAAATGGAAAATTTATACCGTTTAAGTGAAAGGGCAGGACGTTCAACTAATCCTCAAATGTATTTTCTAACTAACTTTAGCCTGGAACACGCTTAATCCACCACATGACAATTTAGTTCTTATTGAACCGAAGCGGATATTATTTCATGTAATCTATGAATTCTGATATGACTTGCACCATTTAGAAAATTACAAGGCTGCAAGGAAGGAGCTTAAGAATAGAATTAGGAAAGCTAGAAGGAGCCATCAGAAGGCCTTGGCGAGCAGCGTTAAGGAAAATCCCAAGACATTCTACAAGCAAGTGAAGAGCAGGAGTTTGAGCCATGACAGAATCATGCATAGATCATTGATTTCTCAAAAATTCCGCTAATGCCTCACTCCCCTTCTAACCCCATTCCCTATCTATTTATTTATTGTGTGTGTGTGTGTGTGTGTGTGTGTGTGTGTGTGTGTGTGTGTGTGTGTGTGTGTGTGTGTGTGTGTGTGTGTGTGTGTTTATTTATTTATTTTTTTCCATTTTTCCTCTTTTCATTTTCTCTCTTCTCCTCTGTCCCTCCCACAATCACTGCTCACTCCTTGCATGCTCTCCATTTCCCTCTGGTGCTCCCTTCCTCAAATCTTCTCCCTAGGCCTCCCGTCTTCTGATCCATCCCCTGCTCCAGTTGTGTCTCCATTTTGCCAATCTACTTACTAGCTTTTAGCTCTCCTTCCCCCTCCTGTCTTCTCCTATCAATTCGAATCTCCCCGTCTGCCTCCCACTTTCAAATCTCTTACTATCTCTTCTTTCAGTTGGTCCTAACGAAGGGTTTCGGCCCGAAACGTCAACATTACTTCTTTCTGTAGATGTTGCCTGGCCTGTTCTGTCACACCAGCATTTTGTGTGTGTTGCTTGGTCTACTCTTGGTCTACTCTTGCCCTTCAGAGCAATGACAAATGGCTATTTGTGTTTTTAATGATTAGACGAAGAAATGAATAAGAAAGATAAAAGTGCAAAGATATGCCAACTATGAACAACATATAACTGTGCATCTTTACTTAAAAACAATATCTAAAGGTGGCAAAATCGACGAGATTTGAGATGCGAAGTGACCTAGTGAAGGAACTGAATGAATGATTTTCAAAGGGAAATCTATACCAGACAGCACATCCATCTGAAGAGGTCTGAGCGGCCACCTCTTGTTTCCAAGTGTGTATGTTTTATTATTTTCGCGATTTTTTTCTGGATTTTAGAAACGCTTTCAGGAACAGATTGTTGTTGGCTTTTTGTCAGGCAGAGGATTTATTTCACTGCCGATGTTGTCTGCACTCTCTCCACACGATCCTTAGTCCCACACCTTATCCACGAACCACGCTCGCCTGATGAGCAACAATAATATATTATTATAACAGGATGCTCAATCTGTCATGTCACACATGCATCTAACTGAACCGGAATTAATACGTCAATTTACTGACTACTGGCGAAATAAATGTTGGGCATATTTCAGACTTATTTTGCTCCATTGGGAAATTGGGCAGTTATTAGTCGCCTAGGAGCTTTGTACAAAGCACCATATTCTTCGAGACTACACATCTATACACGTGATCCCTAGATAATTCTACTTTGCATCGTCCACGATTTTCAATCAAATGTTATGATTAGCCCAAAATTGATTTCGTTTAACGTGACCATGTGCATATCTCCACTACTTCAATGTGTGCTGGGACAGCTACACAGGCTACAATGCATTTCTCTTTTATTTTCGGTGCCCTGGAATTTCTGTAACTACCATGTGATAGTGCAGTTCCATTTTGCAGCTAGTCTTGAGCAGCAAGCCGTGAACGTCATTGAAGTAGAAGAATACAGATTTTTTTAAAAATTGTACGACATTTACTGACCAATATTCAGGCACAGAGGTGTTATTGCAAGAATAGCTTGCGACTTGTTTTCACGTCTTCAAATCTATATATCCCTTGGTTGAAGTGAGCAAGAATAGCTGTTCAGTTGGCGGTTTTTAGCTTGCTAAGAAAGTTTTTCTCGCTTGTGGTGACGAATCTCTGATTTTTTTCATCTTTTGAGGACTGCGGAGGGAATATCTTGAGGGGGGTAGGTTTATTTCATGGAATGGCAGGGGACTGTTCAATGATATAGCAGACGAGAATATGGTTGAACATATCAGTCATTATCTTCTTGATTGATCGGACAGGAGAGGGATGCGGAATTGCTTCTTCACAATCTTATAATTAAATTTCTGAGTTTTTTTTTCCAGTGATAATCTCTTCAAATAAATCATAAGAACGTCGAAGACGAAAATAATCGCTGATCTTTTCGAGTTATACATGTGATATTGATTGACTTTCTTTGTCTGGATGCAAGAAATAAAGTGAAGCAATCCCTCGGGCATATACTCATTGATAGTCTATAGCTCAAAACTGCCGTTGGATTTTCGGCTTTACAATTTATTTGATGTATTTACATCTAGGTACAATGTATGTTCGTTTTAATATTTAGATACTGAAGTGTTCCTGAAATCGGGAAGCTGCACAACAGCGTAAGTAAGTTTGTCAGCTCCATTTCTTTTAGTCTGTGAAAAGATTTCAAAATTTGTGGTTAATCGAGAATCCTTTGAGTTGAACACATTGGATCAAGAAGTGCAAAACAAATTAGTGATGCACTCATAAGTTATCAATTTTAGATTTCTGCCGTTTTACACGAAGTTTATGACATTTAAAAAAAATCCCTTTTTTGATTGATATGGTATTACAAATCCAAGAGCCTGCGTTATCCCTCTGAACAACGAGTGATTCTTTCTTTAATTGAAATGAACTTCAACAAAGTCGAGTTTGGAGAGTAGGTCTTTGGAGCTGCAGGTATATACAAAATATTTCCCTCACTCAAAATACAAGTGCATTATTGTATTATATATGTCAGAATGCCGCAAACTGTTTAGTCTATAGATCTTACGCTGTTTCCCCAGTCACTCCTGCCAACAGAACTCCAAATGCACACAGACACTGTCATCAGTGGATACTCCACAACCTATAGAATGAAGGTTGGCAATTTGTTCATTCGTACCCTTGAGTTACTATTTTGTCACAGTTCGGTATTTCCATGACCTCCTCCACATTCCAAAGACGAACGGGTGAGTACATTAATTTATCACATGGGCATAACTGGGCGATACAAATTAGCAGGGCCGGACAGCACTTACAGTTTTATATATCAAAATCAAATTCGAATGTTATTCGCACAAACCTGTCTGCTTTACCTGAGATTAGATAATGCGCTGTTCTTGTTGTCGATATTTGCGAAATCCTTTGTTTTCCCTCATACTTCGTGAATCATAGGCAGTGGCGTGCTCAACCGCAACTTGTTCAGCCTGCTAGAAGAACACAGTTAACACCGATAACTGACACATAGGTCATAGTGACTATGAACATAAATCTAATTAGAAGTAAGGATTAAAAATTGTTGGAATGAAATTTTCTCTGCGCACAAAGATATTGCCCGTATATTATACCGGAGGGAGCATACCAAATTCATTTTAGGCTGGAAATCGCTACATTTACTATAGATTTCCAAACAACCAATTAAAAACTTCCTATCAATCCGCGGGTTTCTCAGTTGTCGCCATCTCTTTTGTTTCATCTCCTTTCTTATATCCCTTACGTACCTCTGAGGTTTGTGCATGGGCTTTATCCGATCCGTTTGTCTTACGCACCCCGTCAAATAATTTTAATGATCACCTTTCGTCCCCACGGTGCAATTAGAAACTGTGACCGTTAAAAGTCGCATTATTTAAGTTAAGAAGCTTGGAACAAATGACAAGACCTGATGTGCTTACGCAACTAAAGCAGCAAATATGGGAGAGGCATTTTGACCGCTGTTGAACTGATTGGTTTTGCTGGTGAATCAATTAAATTACGATAGAAATAAGTAGAGCAGTTGGACATGCTCGTTAAAATATATCGTTAAAATACCATTTGCCTGCTTGAAATAATGACATAGAATTTCAGAGCAATATAGCCACAGTAAAAAAAAAATGATCTTGAACGTTCCAGCTTCAACTTAGATATTCCTGTCATTTGCAGTCCTTCATTTCAGGAAGTGCTCCGAGCGCTGATGGGAGTGGTACCGATTTCTACTACAAGGAAGCCAGTATTATATATGACAACCTTGCTTTGCTGATGTTGAAAGTTGCTGCAGCAACTGTCGTTACGTAAAAGTAAAAATATCCGCTAAAATTGGAAAGGTGCTTAATGGAACACAGGAATACTTTTCCAGTTGTCGACCGATAAAGATTTAATATATGCCAGCTGTGAGATATTTAATGACATTGAATTGCTGGAAATCTGAAGTAAAACAGACAAATAAAACACAAGGCAGATCAGGAAACACGAAAGCAAAGATAAACAGTTAATCTTAAGGTTGCTGTCTGGGGACGGGTGTTGAATCTTAAGGGACAAATATTTCTTTACAAATATTTCTCCATCCAGAGGTTTTTGTTATCTGGTTTTTAATCCAAAATGGCAGATGACAACGCAATTGCATGTTTCCGTCATTTATTTCGAAATTTAGGATGATCATATTTCAGCGTAGCCTCATGGAGTACGGGCTTTCGTTTGGGTATCAATGTGCACCAGATACTAAAAGGTTTAATTGGAAACATATTCGATTCCATTTCAGGATATGCACTGCAGTGTGAATCTTTGTTGGGAATCGGGGTTTAAAACTGCATATGACTTTCCAAAAAAAGATTTCGATTCATTTTTAAACTTGCTTACTGTGCGTTAAAAGCAAATGTAACATATATTGCGAAATGATTCGTGCGTGTAATGTATTTTTTTATAGGCACTACACAGAGATTTTCGTAAACCGAAACTTGACATCTAAATATCTCCATCTTACATTTGCATTTAATTATTCGTCACACGAAGTACGATTAACAGCTTAACACTCCATTAATAAATATTAAAGTGCCCCTTAATACGACCGGCTATGAACTGATGTGGAATCCTCAAAGACTACGGAAAGCAGATTCTACAGGAATCTACAGATGTACAGGAAACACATTGGACATATACTTCAAAATAAAGAGTAACAACAGAGAATGGCTACACACTTCCCTACTGCGTTCCAAAATGTTATGGAACAAAATAAATTTATAATTTCTCGACTATGCATATACGTTGCTCTGAAAGAAGACGAGCCTCTTCACCCACCGTGTATTCATTCTGACATCCGTCCAAAGAACTTGTGTTTATCCCTTAAGAAAAACAAAATAATTTATTTGTATTGTAAAAATTGGGCATTATTCGTTTGATCCCAATCAGTTTCATTGTGTAAGAGAAACTGCTGAAGAACGGATCTTTCAGAAAACATTTGGTCATATCAGTTATCCTAATAAAGTGTGCTCCGCGTCAAACCTCATGGCACTATGTTCAATAAGCTTTAACTTTTAACGAAGCCGTAACGTGATAACAGCATATCAGTGGCCGTGCTACATTTCAGTACTGTCGCTGAAATTGCAATTAAAATAACTGAGACATGCACGAGTTCGTCATTGCTCTTTAAGCTTCAAAAAATCGATCTGCCATTGTATTAAAAACAGCTGAAGAACTCCAACTTCAAAGAAAAGCATTTGTGAATTAGATGTGTAACACTTCGAGTGGACTGGTGAAATAGATGAATATTAAGATCTAGCTACTATTATAACTGAATATTATCACTGAACTCTGACTTCGAAAATCGCGATCCTTATCCAATCATTTTGTAAAGGACATATACTGTTTTGAAGTTAAATATCATTAACGCATCTGTTTGGACGAATAGACGTGATGATTCAGAGCGATCAGCGTTCTTACCGTTCGATCTCTTTAAGTTGACCGTCACCAAAACTATTATCAATGTTAAAATTGACAATCCGTCCACTGTATATGCGATAATCAATTTAGCGTCAGCGCCTTGTGGATGAATATGGGGGAAAACAAGAAACGGTGAAGCACTTATTAATCTAAATACAAATGCACACATGAGTTTCAACAATGCAAAATATTTCATAGGCTCGTTTCGAATCTCACTACACACGATCGGAAAACATACCGTAAGATACATAGAAGCATAGAAACATAGAAAATAGGTGCAGGAGTAGGCCATTCGGCACTTCGAGCCTGCACAGCCATTCAGTATGATCATGGCTGATCAACCAACTCAGAACCCTATACCTGCTTTCTCTCCATACCCCCTGATCCCTTTAGCCACAAGGGCCATATCTAACTTCCTCTTAAGTATAGCCAATGAATCGGCCTCAACTGTTTCCTGTGGCAGAGAATTCCTCAGATTCACCACTCTCTGTGTGAAGAAGTTTTTCCTCATCTCGGTCATAAAAGGATTCCCCTTTATCCTTGAACTGTGACCTCTCGTTCTGGACTTCCCCAACTTCGGAAACAATCTTCCTGCATCTAGCCTGTCCAATTCCCTTTAGAAATTTATACGTTTCAATAAGATCTCCCCTCAATCTTCTAAATTCCAGTGATTATAAGCCTAGCCGATCCAGTATTTCTTCATATGAAAGTCCTGTCATCCCAGGAATCAGTTTGGTGAACCTTCTTTGTACTCCCTCTATGGCAAGAATGTCTTTCCTCAGATTAGGGGACCAAAACTGCACACAATATTCTGGGTGTGGTCTCACCAAGGCCTTGTACAACTGCTGTAGAATCTCCAAGCTCCTGTACACAAATCCTTTTGCTATGAATGCCAACATACCATTTGCTTTTTTCACCGCCTGCTGCACCTGCATGCCCACCTTCAATGACTGGTGAACAATGACACCCAGGTCTCGTTGCATCTCCGCTTTTCCTAATCGGCCACCGTTCAGATAATAATCTGTTTCCCTGTTCTCGCAACCAAAGTGGATAACCTCACATTTATCCACATTATATTGCATCTGCCATTAATTTGCCCACTCAACTAGCCTATCCAAGACACCCAGCATCCGGTTAGCATCCTCCTCACAGCTAACACTGCCGCCCAGCTTCGTGTCATCCGCAAACTTGGAGATGCTGCACTTAATTTCCTCGTCTTAATCATTTATATTGTAAACAACTGGGGACCCAGCACTGAGACTTGCGGTACCCCACTAGTCACAACGAAATACATATTCCCACAGTTTTTATATCACTATGTGCTTTAGAGTTTGTTTTACATTTTCATATCTTTCATTTTTTAGCAAATGTCCAGAAATTTGTTACTTTAAACTATTGCACGAATTCAATTTCTTCATTTATGCTACACGATTTACACAGAGGAGAACAACACAATAGCTTTTGAACATCTTTCTCGTTTACTATTCGCTATCAGTTACTGATCTTGTAAATTAGCCATTCTTCTGGGTTTGGGTAGCTGTTCACTTACTCTTCTTACATGATCTCACTGACTCCACCACTATGACCCATATGCGCTTCTATCTTATATTGATGGCAAAAGATTCTGAACATGCTGAAATACAGAGTTATACAGAAAATCCTGGAAGAACTCCGACGACCAGGCACATCTAATGTCTGGACATTTAAGGCCGAGACCAAGCATCATGACTTCATCAAGACACCAGCTTACCTTGCTCCAGAATGTAGCTGAAACAGGCAGGCATCGTGAGGGAGACATGCGACACCAGACAGATGTAAACATCTTTTCCCCAACCAGACTGATTAACTTCCAATGAACTGTAAGCCTCGTATAAACCCTCCGCGGTCCGGTTTATCACTGTTTCTCTTCCACTGCGAATTTGCCTGTTATTTTTTTGCCAGACGATTTCTAATTCCTTTGGGTAGAAGGCAGCTGTTTTACAGAGGAGCTGCCGAGGAGACGAAAATTCTCCAATAGGAACGATTACCAATGGAGTTGGTGGAGCTTGAATAAAAAGATAGTTACATGGGTGTTTACCATCCATTTAGTTAAAATAAATTCCTTTATCTTCCTGCCAATTACAATATCTCACTATCAAATTAATTACCCGTCATAGGTTACCATCATTTTATAAATTATTTTAAGTTCTAGTTCAAGTTCAGAGTTGTTAAAACAGACAGATGTAAATGGCTAAATGAAGCATCCGTCTTCTTGGGTCAACTGCAAAATACAGTCCATGTATTTCCACACAGCACGTACAGGCACCATCCCGCACAAACAGTGCAAAATAAACAAAATAAGCTCGAGACATCGTGCAGAGACAGATGAAAGGAAGAATTCGAAGAAGATACCGAGAAGAAGAATCTAAGTTGTGCAAAGTGAAGAAGACGCTCAGTTTTGAATGGTCTTTCAGCTTTATCACACGATTGTGTTTGCTGCAGCCCATTGGCTTTGCAGAATGTTCCTTTCTGCCTTTATTTCATTTCTAATCAAAACTGAACTACAAACCCAAAATATGACAGATTTCCACAGTTCGAACGCAATATGCATATGCATACACATATGTGTTATGTTTTAACTATTTTGGCAACTCATTTGTTTAGCTAGTTTATCAGAGCTTGCGTTGGATATTTCTAGTCATCAGCATTCACTGATAGAGTTTTGTTCGGAAAGTAATTCACTGCTGGAAAATTTCTCCCGTATTTAATGCGTTGAATATGACAAATCGTATCCTCCATGAAACATCTTGGAAAGCAAATGCGAAGTTGATTCTACATTTCTATTCTTTCATAAACCTGTCGGCCTGCAACAAAATGGTCGACAGTGACCTGGCACTGCTATACGAAAGATGATGCCCCGCAGAGAGGCAACCCAGGAGCTGAGCAAATTCCGCTTCTCCCTGCAGAGATTTCACTCAAATGTGAGCCCAAAATTCACGATTTTGTAAACGTGGACTGCTCCTCTACAATAATGGTCCGTATCTAACTTAGGAAAGTCTATTGTCAAATTGCTTTATCAATGTGTCACAGCATTTAGCATTTCGCTCTGCCTACAATGGCCATCCTGAGCTCACGGTTGCCCGCACAGCACTGCCACAGACCAAATATGGAATACAGATGTTTACGTGCTTGTTGCTGTAAGGCAGATTAGTTTGTATAAGTCGTCAGGGTCCGAGATGGAGTCCCATCCGACCTTTTTGGGAGGGTTGTGTAGAATGTTAAGGTGCCTTGATAGAGGTATTCAAAATGCCCTGACCCACCGGTGACCTGCTGGAGGACTAGATATGACTAATATTTTATAGTTGTTCAAGAAAGACTCCAAGAATACACCGGGATCTCTTAGGATGGTGAGCACGACCCTTGTAAAAGGTAACTAGTTGGAAATATTCCAAGTAACAGAACACATAACTATTTAGATAGGAATAGGACTATTTATCAAGATTATGTGCATGGTAAGTAGTGTCTAGCTAACTTGAATGGCTTTTCGAGGAACTTACCTGAGATTATGGTGAAGGAAATGCAGTGGAAGTTGTGTACATGGCAAACCCCTTGGCAAAGTCCGGAATGAGAGTCTCATCAAGGAGGTTCGGTTAGCATTCAGGATGAAGTAGTAAAATGAATTTAACATTGGCTTGACAGGAAAGCTAGGAAGTGGTAGTAGACGGCTATTCTCTGATCATTGACCTATATCTGGAGGTGTACCGTGGGGAGTGGTGCTGGTTCTGGTTATGTTTTTAGTTGTTCATCTTTATTAATGATTTGTATGATAATGAATTAAACTAGTTCAAGTATTTGGTAGATCTGGACAGTGGGGAACGTTTGCAGTGAGATATGGCACAGCTGTATAAGTGGTCTGTAAAATGACAGGTGGAATTTATTAAATTTCGAATTCCATTTGTGTTCAACTCTCTACCCTTTACATTATAACCCTATAAAATTCACCTGGGTATTGCGATTTCTATTTTCCTCTCTCTATTGAATGGGGAAAGAGGTATAGATTTTGAGAAATTTTGCAAAACACGTTTGAATTGATTATTTGCGG
The DNA here is from genome assembly GCF_030144855.1 of Hypanus sabinus. Classification (NCBI taxonomy): domain Eukaryota; kingdom Metazoa; phylum Chordata; class Chondrichthyes; order Myliobatiformes; family Dasyatidae; genus Hypanus; species Hypanus sabinus. Next base: position 20,504,936 of record NC_082722.1, read on the forward strand.
CATGTGCGACAAATAGATACATTAGAATAATTACTTTTTATCCGAGTATTATTCCCGACTTTGTAATCTTGACATACGCTATAAGAGAGCTGATAAAATTGTTCATAATTTGCATCCTGTGTATTGCGAAATCGAGCAATCCAACTACAACCACTCACATTAGTAACAATATTATTTCAATATCTTGTTAAGAGAGCAAACATCACCTCACTTGAAAGTTAATTCCTTGTTTTTGAAACACCTTCCCAATAATAATGCTAAAATCGATGGGTATCACTAACTTTGCACATTAGCTTTAAATGGGAGATAGCCAATCGATAGGTCTAACCTAACAGCAGTAATAAGCAGTATGGCACAACTAACAGAATAAACGTTATTTCTCGCCCGATTGCCTGAATTGTGATTATTTTCTTCAGTTCTTTTTAACCCTAGAATTGGAGTTTGTAGAATGCTTTTTCTTACCGCGAGAAACAAATCCACCCTCGCAGTTTGTTTTATCAAGTAGCAACATTTCATATTACTCTCATTAGCAGGTTTAATGTAAATGGAAAAGAGACAAAAAATCTCCTCGCAGCCGCACTCACCGTACACAGAGAGCTTGGAGCCACTTCCATTCCAGAAAGATCGTTCCTGATACTTTACTCCACAGTAGTACATTCCGGAGTCGTCGAATTTCACATCCAGAAGAATAAGTTTTTCGCTTGGCTTTTCGTGAATGAATTGCTTTCTGCTGTCCGTTTCTAAAAATGCATTCTCGCCCTCCTTCCACCAAAGAACGTTAACAGTATCTTTTGATATTGGAGGATTGCAGTACATGGTAACATTCGATCCGCCCGGAACCTCCACGTTCTTAGGGAATTGATAGACTCTGAACCCAGGTACTTCGACTGCTGTCGGAAAAAAAAGAAAACGAGAGCATTAATAACAGCTACACAGAGGGAATAAACAGGATCGGAAAGACGCACTGTAAGTTACTGTAAGAGCCAAGGAATACCGAATTGCTCAACCACTGAAACTAAGTATGCAGCGGGTAAATTTTCTAAAATAGAATACTCAGTTCTGCAACGGAACATATAACTTAGCATACACAGAAAAGTAATAGCCAGAAGCGCCATGTACGAAACCGTAAATTTCTCCGACATATTGCAGCAACCGAACTGAGTAATTTTGCAATGCCAGTGGTGTTCTGAATAGTTTGTGGAAGACATAGAAATTCAAGAGTAAATGTATGAACCCTGTGATCATGACGTAGGGATGACGCCCCACCTAGGCAGAATAGTCAAGTCAAATCAAGTCACTTTTTATTGTCATTTCGACCATAACTGCTGGTACAGTACATAGTAAAATTGAGACAACGTTTTTCAGGACCATTGTGTTACATGACACAGTACAAAAACTAGACCAAACTACGTAAAAAAAAACAACACAGAGAAAGCTACACTAGACTAGAGACCTACGCAGGACTGCATAAAGTGCACAAAAACGTTGCAGGCATTACAGTAAATAATAAACAGGACAATAGGTGTCAGACAAGGCTTTTGGTATTGAGGAGTCTGATAGCTTGGAGGAAGAGCCTGTTACATAGTCTGACGTGAGAGTCCGAATATTTCGGAGCCTTTTCCCAGACGCAGGAGGGAAGAAAATTGTATGAGGGGTTCATGGGGTTCTTCAAAATGCTGTTTCCTTTGCGGATGCAGCGTGTAGTGTAAATGTCCGTGAAGGCAGGAAGAGAAACCCCGATTATCTTCTCAACTGACCTTACTATCCACTGCAGGGTCTTGTGATCCGAAATGGTGTTATTTCCGAACCAAGCAGTGATGCAGTTGCTCAGGATGCTCTCAATACAACCCCTGCAGAATGTGTTTCAAATATAATTATACTGGGCAGACAGGGCAGTGAATGTTCTTTCTTTTTCAATTGTTATATGGCTATCGAGTATTTCGAAATTATGTTTGGATTTTGTGCTCTATGCTGAGATCAGAAATTATCCAGTTCTTTATTGAGAACTAAATTCAAATCTGTGCTCTGCCAAGTGAATCCAAATAGGGAAATCCACCTTGGAGTCATATATATCTGATAAAGTTAGCGGTTTTGAACTGGATGGCTAAGATAGTACCAGTGACCAATATGACTAACAGCGACATCTTGAAGGCATTCACTAATTTCTTTTTCTTTTTCTTCTCCTTCTTTTAAAAGATCACTTAAAATTTTACTAATGCGTCCGCGGTTGGAGCCTATAATAAACAAATCGATAATGTGTCTTCGGCCGACTGAGGGATCTGGCGCTTTTGGTCTCTCCGAAGGGATTCGGCGTAGTTGAGAGAGATGTTGAGAACGGAATATGTGGCTTGCTGGTGGATCCAATCGGCTCCGTTATTCGCCCATCTCACAATAAAAGCGTCGAGCAAGATTAAAATTAAACGAGGACGATAGCGCAAAGCGAACAGGTGTTCAAAGCATCTGCCTGCTTTGAACTCGTCTCCCTCTCCTCCTCGATTACCGAAAGAAGATCATAGAATCTTGGATGGTGCGCAAGGTGTGATCGGCACGAGTTGTGGATTGGATTCATTTTAGAGGACTATAGAGGGTCATGTTTTGTGTGTTTAAGTTTACACCATTTTTGTTGTTATTTTGCGCGATTTTGATGGAGCACTTCTACGCGAATTGGTTCTACGGTCGGCAGAGAAATTTTACAGCAAACCGATCTACTTCGAACATTCCGAGAGTGTTTAAGGACACTGGTTTGGCGTTTACTACTGTGTGTGCTATTCGTTCTTTTCTGCCGTCTGCACAATCTGTTCCTTTATTTTCGTTGGATATTTGATTATCTATTTCCATGGTGATTCTTTGTTCCGTAGCTACTTGTGGGTAAACAAATCTTAGGATTGGATACTGCTTACATACTCTGATAACAAACGTACATTGAACTTGAATTTGACAAAAATAATAACAAACTTCTTTCACTCCAATTTAGCATCGCTGTGTTCCGTTTCAATCATATTCCATCGGTCAATTATCATCCCGTTGGTGTCGCACCGCAAACCTAACAACACTCCCGCCACCTTCATATCCTCTGATTATATTATAATTCATCACCCTCTTCCGTTCGTGCAAGGAGATTCTGGAGCTCCAAACTGAATATGGATAGCCATAATTTCTATCGTTCCTATAATCACCATTGCAGTAACGTTTGCAGAAAACGGGGAGAGTAAGTGCGCTCTTACGTTAAAAAAGGCTTTAATCCATGACGGGTCAGGGGGGTGTTGCATAAATTGACATTTTTTTTCTCCTGATAATTTCCTTCAGGGTTTGCCATAAAACACCGACTGCTGAACTACTGTTTAATACCGGAAAACAAAATCGAAATAAAAATGATAAATAGACTGGTTTGAACAGGAAGTACATTCCCTCGGACACCGTCATTCACATATCTCCAGTACAATGTGTGATTTTGGATTCAAAATGTTCATTGAACTGCGCAAGGAAACCGACAAATTGTCGAGCAGTTGGTCTATTACTTCAGTAAATTTTATCTAATTTAAATCCTTCATCATTTGGAGGCAGTATACATTTTATGAAACAAAAGCATAATAATATGTAAACTTCATAAACTTATTCTAGCGATTTTTTGACGTTTTATGTACAAATTCGGCCACATGGTACTCAGCTTCCTCGGTCACTACTTTTCCCATTTCGCACCTATAAGGCGAGAAGTAACAAGTGGCGTCTCTGATAGAAAAAAAAAGATACCCGATATAACGTGCTGATCACAATGAAGAGACTGTTTAACCTGTACGATATTCAGTTTAATGATGATGGTAACCCAGAGATTCAGGAAGTATTGCGACAAAATCTATAAAAGGGGCATCGAGGACACCTCAACTGATTGAATACAGTTCCGAGGCTCCATTTCAAATCCAATTATTACGAGCTGAACTTGGAGTAATGCTACTATTTTAAGCATCACAAATTTGCAAAACGTAACAGTGAGACAGAAGGAGAATCAATCGGAACTATTGTTTATCCCGGTATAGACAAAATAGTCATTCGAATAATTAGCATACAACCATTTGTCTGACCCGGCGGCGTATACACTCTTACCCGTTTCTAAAATGAGAATGTATAATATTCGTGAAAGCGTCGAGGTTGGTGGTGGAACAATGCTGAGCTTCTTATAAAGGAGTAAAGACTCTGATTACCGATCCGATCGCCACGCCACTTTGAGCAGTTATGCAACCGGAATCGCCATGAATCGGTAGGGCCGTTCTGCTGTTTTCATTGACACGTAATCTCCATCATTGAATTGCATCTCCTGCCCTCTCAGAAGTGAAATCGTATAGGTGCGTCCAGCGTGAAGTTGTTCACAGTTGGCACATAGTTTGTGCATTGGATGCCCCTGGATGTAATTAAAGTCGGGTTGTTGAGGAGTTTTTCCAGGGGAGGATGAATCAATGCCGAGCTTCCAATTGCTTCCTACGAACAGAGTCAGCATTCCGATAACCGTGCCGATCGCCACGCCATTTTACCCAGTTGTGCATCGGGAATTTCCACAAATCATTTGGGATATTATGTGCCTTTATAGACATATTGTCGCCATTATTGAATTCCATCTCATGTCCTCTTACAATTCAAATCTATCGCAGAAACACGTGTTACGTCTATTAGTCCAGCTGGATGTAATTGAGGTGGGGGGGTTGAGGATGTTGGCTGGAAGAGGACACTGACATTGTTAATCTTATCCTGCTACGGACCTGGATGAATTTTAAGTGATTTTTTTTTAAACTAATGAGAGACAGTTTAGTTTCACCTTTCAAATGATTCGAGATGTCCAATACACATATGCGACCGCGGCAGAAAATATCTCTTCCAGCAAATAAGTTTTCTGCAGACGGGTGGGGAGTGCGCGCCTGGTCTTGATCTTCAGAGAGTCCTTTTGTCGGCACATAAAAACCAAAGTGACAGTACTGTGATTAATTCCCCATGAACCACTATCTGTTCTCCATTAGTCAATTCTTCGTGGCATCTAGGAATGGAACAGTGACTGGGACTGATCACTAAACACTTAAAAGTAAGCTGGCTGAAAGTATTACCTCACTTGAGCACTTCTGAGATAGTCGTGACTGCTCTTAGGCGACAATCAATTAAGACTGCACATGTATCATTAATTTTAAATGCTTTGGACATAATTCCTGTATCTCTATATTTTCACTAACATAGATTTGTTCAGTGTTAACTGGCGTGAAAAAAAAACACAGGACAGTATAAGAAAATCTGTGTTTTTGTTAGTAATTAATTTTTCGTTTTATGAATTCACATCCTTGAATATTTCTGATAATGTTAGAAAAATAAAGATGTTTCCATTTGTTAAACACAGCTCTCGTTAGGTCTGCGGTTGACCAAAAATCTAGTTTTGTAATTTGTGAGACTCTTTTGTCCGCTCCACGAGATAATCCATAAAAACGTCGCATTTGTAAACACAACTAACTTTATTGGAAACATATTTTCAAATGTTTTGAACAATGTCTTTCTCTTGCAGAACAGCACAGGAACAGGCCATGCGACCCACAGTGCCGTGCCAAACCAGCTGAAAAGCAAATCAAAACACACAAACACTAATCACACACACATAACCCATTTTACTCCTTGAATCTATATAACTCTCCAAATGTCTATTAAAAGCCTCCATTGTACTTGCCGCTACCACCATACCAGGCAGGTCATGGCAGGTATCCACAACACTCTAACTAAAAGACTTGCCCCTCACAGCCCCCTTGAATCTACTCCGTGTCACCGTCAATATATTTCCTCTGGGATTAGACATTTACATTCTGGGTAACAGATGCTCTCAGTAGACCCTATCTATGCCTCTCATAATCTTGTAAATCTCTGTCAGATCTCCCCTAGCCTCCGATGCACCAAAGAAAACAACCCAAGTTTATCCAGCCTCTCGTGATAGCATAAATATTTCAACTGAATTTTCATTATTATTGGTAAAATAATTGAGACCTGTGTTGTAGTTAATCCGACTGCAAAAATAAAGCTATTGGGAAGAATTGACTGGAATATCCAAACACACTAGGCTCCATCGGTGGAGAGCGAAATCGCGTTTACACTTCAAGTTGATAGTTTTTCAACTCGGACATTATCAGCAATGTCTTGCATTTTCCTCTCTTCAGAGAAGGTTTGGTCTAGGACTCCAAATCTTTTCTGCTTAACATCGGCTTGCAAACTTTGATAGCACTCGATTCCATTAATTGCCCTTCTTTCCATGAACGATCGAACTAGATATGAGCTGAACACGTGGATACATGACTTTTTTTCCCCTTTCATTTGCCTGTAAATGAATCGCGGAAATATTTTGGTTTAAAGACAACTCTCAACGTTGTCTCATCATGCCAGTTTTCTACCTGCTCCTTATCCCATTAAAACAGTTTTTAATATAAGATGGTCGAGTGTAGCACAAGTTTAAGAAATGCGGCAAAGTTGTCTGTCGCGACATGGTGTCAATTCAAAATAAATGTTTAAAAAATCAAAATAAATCTCAATAAATCTCACACGTCACAGCACATTCGTGTGCCGATTCAAAAGCCTCTTTCCTACAGCATCTTCTTCTGATTTTACCTTCTCTAAGGATCAATTCCTGCTAGTAACGTACATCTAATACCCGGCGCTCCTGCATTTATTGCGAATGGAAGTCTTTGTAACAATTTGTCACTTGATTTTTGCGAGACCGTATGAATGACAAATCAATCCGGTTAAGTGAAGGGACAGGCCTTTCAACTAAATCTCAGATGTATTTTCCAACTCGTCTTAGTCTGGAACACGTTAAAGACATCAAATAACAATCTAATACTCAGTGACTCGGAACACATAATATATTGTGTAATCTCCGAATTCTGATATGATTTACACCATCATCACTCTGGAAGATTTAGTCTAATACACTTAAAAGTTATACCAAATTCCCCAGCGCTACATTATCCGGATCAGCGGAAATCATCGTCCATTTTTAAACAGCTTTTCATTTAAGTAAGCAGAAAGCAAAATGTGCCACCCCCACCCCCAAGATCATGTTTCCATTGCCTTTTATTGTGCAAAGTAAGTTGTTCACTATTCAGTGGTCTCATAAAATGATTCCGAAATAAATTATCAGCTATTTATTTGTTCTTACAAATATTGTTATGTGCAGTTATCTCCAGAATGAACATGTTGGAGAATCAGGCCGTATAGTCGCCGCAGCACAGTTTCAGAGATATTGAAATGACAGAGGCAGGCTTTCAAAAATAAATCTTATTTTATACTTATTGCCCTTCTTTTAAACGCAATCGAGCTGTCTGCAAAATACATTTTTCAGAGAGGCTTAGACTTTGACCACAGACTTTCCGTGATGTCACCTACAGACGCGCGAGTCCATTTCTATTCTCAGAGTGCGTCTTATTTTCTATAAACGCGAAGTATTATTACTTTCTTGTTGAACCGCCACGTTAATTAAAACCTCTATTACGGACATCTTTATGTAGAAAACTTGCACATGCTCGCATGCAAACATTCGCATTTATAAATTACAAACAGTAAGTAAGCATAAGTCCACATTGAGAGCATTTGAATGTCACATCAGAATGGCACATAAGAATATAATCTGATGGTATTGCACGTGGGCAGTGGAAATAGATAAGGAACACACCCAGGCACGCACGACCAACGTATTTAAGTATATTAATACGTTAACTTAAATACTTGGATTCATGATTCACTGAACTTGGGTCTGCAGATATCCAATTCCTTGCAAGTATTCTGAGCATTCAATAGTCAATTGTCAGCAAGTTAAACCATTAGTCTATTTATCTGTTTTGTTTGTTCACTTAATATCTAATGAATATGGAACATTAATCTCTTTTACATACCACACTATAATCCATAAAGCTCCTGATCTCCGCAGGTTTAAATGATCCGCGAGATGATTATGCCATTTCGAAAAACATTCAACTGCTGAGTCAAATAGCATGAAACGATGGCTAGGTGGTGCTGCCAGATACAGATTCTGGAGGGCGATAATCAAAAACACTACGGCTATCAGTGCTGGAATCCAACAAATAAAGGTGAGGGACAAAGAGAGCCATTACATGAGAAGTGAAAGGCAGATGAAACCAGGGGCTAATTGGGGACAGGAGAATTATTTGTGTCAAATGCATGTGGGGTGAATGTATGGAACTAAGAGGGGGAGCTAACGAGCACGTGTGCGTAGGAGCTCAGGTAAGTGTAAATAGGGTTTAACCTACAACAGCAAACTCAGTGTGTAATTTCGTGGTTTGCAGAATGTACAAATGGAATATGAGGCCAGATATAAGCTACAAAATGCTAATCCTGTTTAAAAAGGGCTTGGAGTATGGCTGTAAAGACACGCCATGCTGCAGGAAGGTACACTGACTTGCTTTAGCCACACTTGTAAATTATTTTGAACATTTTCCTGGAAGGAGTACATCGAAGTCTCTCTAAATTGCAGCATCTATGGAGAAAAGTGGAAGGTCGCCTTTTCTGGACTAGAGTTGACCAGGACTGGAAATAAAGAGGAGAATTATCCAGAATTAAAATGTTGTGAAACAGTTGGAGAAAGATTTGAAGAGTAATAGGTGGAGCCAGGTGAGAAAGTGATTGGCAGTTAAAGGGGCGAGATTCAGTGTGATCCATCAGGCTGTTCGTGATAGGTGGAAGCAAGAAAGACTGAAGAAGTCAGACTATTTAACCAGTGGGGAATTGAATTCGTTTACACGTGTGAACAAACAACTTTCAATCATGCGACTTATTACAGGTGCACCCAGCATTTCATATGATGCTTCCCACGTCAATAGCCCACGTATAAATATTCAGTATGTTAATTGCATGTATATTCCAAGATCACGAGTTTCGAACGGTAGAGTGCACATTTTTGACTACTCAAAACAGTTTAGACACTACCATAATGCTTCGTTTTTTTCAGCTTTCTCCTAAATCGCTATGATTACAATTTTCAGTGCTTTATTCGTCATTTTGCATGCTCACGAATAACATGAGAGCTTAATGGCTCTAAGATCCTCCCCCTCGATCATGGAGGATCTAATCATATTTTCAGTCCACGCTTCCTTTTTCGACTGCAGCTGATATCAGTATGCTGAATTCCTGCATTATTTTGGGTATGTTGCTTGGATGCCCAGCATCTGCACATTTTCTCTTGTTCATATCCATATTCGGCAGTTTTATATTGCCACTATTCAGTTGCGTTCTAAAAAATCTCCAGCGATTGATTGTTATGAGTCAAGTCAAGTTAAGTAAATTTTTATTGTAATTTCGCAGAAAAACAAAACGTTTCTAAGGACCATAGTGCTACATGAAACGATACAAAAACTACACTGAACTACATAAAAACAACACATAAAAAAACTGCACTAGAACACAGATCTACCTGGACTGCATAAAGTGCACAAAACAGTGCAGGCATAACAAAAAATAATAAACAAGTCAATAGGCACAGTGGAGGACATATAATTGGTGTCAGTCCAGACTCTGGGTATTGAAGAGTCTGGTGGCTTGGGGGAAGAAACAGTTACATAGTCTGGCTGTGACAGCCTGACTGCTTCGGTACCTTTTCCTAGATGGCAGGATGAAGTGTTTGTATGAGGGATACGTGGCGTCCTTCATTATGCTGTTTGCTTTGTGGATGCAGCGTGTAGTGAAAATGTCTGTAATAGCCGACGGAGAGACCCCGACGATCTTCTCAGCTGACCTCACTATCCGCTGCAGGGTCTTGTGATCCGAGATGGAGCAATTTCCAAACCAGGCAGTGATGCAACTGCTCAGCATTCTCTCAATACAAACCCTGTAGAATGTGATGAGGTTGGGGGTTGGAGAATGAACTTTCCTGAGCCTTCACAGAATGTGGAGACGCTGCTGGGCTTTTTTTGCTATGGAGCTGGTGTGGAGGTACAAGGGGAGATTCTCCGCCAGGTGAAAACCAAAAAAACTTGGTGCTCTTAAGTATCTCTACCGAGGAGCCGTCGATGATTAGTGGAGACTGGTAACAACCATCTCTTTTGTTTTGTTCACATTCAGAGACAGGTTGTTGTCTCCGCTTCCCCTGTCATTGGTCTCGTGTTAATAATAATTACATCACATTTTTAATTAAGAAAGGTTCAAAAAGCTAGGTAATGTTGGAGATATAGAAAAATTGAGGCTAGCAGGAAGAAGCTTAGGAATGAAATTCGGGGAGCCAGAAGAGGCCATGAGAAGGCCTTAGAGAGCAGTTTTAAAGAAAATCCCAAGGCATTCTACAGGTATGTGAAGAGCAAGAGGATAAGGTGTGAGAGAATAGGACCAAACAATTGTGACAGTGGAAAAGGGTGTATGAAACCAGAGGAAATGGGAGAGGTACGTAATGAATACTTTGCTTCAGTATTCACTACCGAAAAGGATCTTGGGGATTGTAGGGATGACGTACAACCAATTTAAAAGCTTGACCATATAAACATTAAGGAAGAGGATATGCTGGAGCTTTTCGACAGCATAAAGTTGGATAAGTCTTCGGAACCGGGCGAGACAGGTTCCAGAGGATTAAAGAGTTGCAGATGTTGTTCCCTTTGTTAAATGCCCCGTGGATATCCTGTGACTGTCTTATGACCATGATGCAATTGAGAATCATGTGGGCATGACGTGATTGCCCTGTGACGGTGATGTTGAAGAAAAATGTAAACTTAGGTAGAGGGATAGGTAAATGGGGAAATGGATTAAGGGCAATGATTAGCTTATGATCAATTTTTTGATAGGTGACTATGTTACTGAGCAGTCAGAAAGAAACTCTTGCCAGCCACTGGTGTCGCACTAGGCATTGTTCTCCAAAAGTGCTAAGCATAACTAAATATGGGTATAGAATTATTAAAGGCGTATCTCAGGGTATAACTAAATATGGGACAGTACGTTCGTGAGAAGGAGGAAGTGTCAGCGAGAGGTACCAATATGAGGAACTTAGGTTGTATTCAGGCTAGACTTGGGAGAACTAATTATAACTAACCAATAATGATTTAACATCGAATTGCATATTAACGTGTGATCGAAACTATTATAAAATTGCCTTAACTCGCGTAATTGTAAGTTTACTGTGATTAATATTATAAATTGGGCAGAATTGAAAATCGGGGCGGAATGCCTGGACTATCTCCTTGATTAGTATGTGATTTCCCCATTGTATGCTATGAATGAAAGTGAAGTTTGATGAAGTATCACTTGTTTTATGCTTTATTGACCTTTTGCTACCTTCTCTTATTGCATTGTGTCGATCCGTCTTTGACAGTGGGGTGATGTAATTTACCCGCCAGGGTGAGGTCACATGATGTAATTTCCCGCCGATGTGATGTCAGGAGATGGGATGTTCCAACAGGTATATAAGGGGAACCTCCTGTCGTCACACGGTTAGTTCGTTGTTTAGCTTGTTAGTAAGTTTTGCTGCGTATTCGTCTCATGATGCAGTTTCGTTTTAAAGTGGAGCTTTTACTTTCTATTGTAAGGAGCAAAACCATTGTGCCGGCAGTTTCGCCAATCGCTGCCAGCATGTTTGTTTAAACATTGTTTTACCTCTACAGTCTAGTATTGGATAGTGGAGTCATTTCCAAAGTACGGGAACCAGAAGGATTGAGTAAAGATGGTGTCATACGCCGGTTTTGTAAAGGATCGACCTTATTGAATCTTCGTTCAGGAGTAGTGGCCTGCATTTGAAATAACCAGTGGAAGATCAGGAAGGATTCTGGATTGTTCACCCTCCAGCAAACAGGTCAGTTCATTAAGCCATTTTATTTCCTTCGTCGTGAATCATTTGGACAAGGCATCTCTCGGCTAGAAGCAGCATTATTGTCACGTCTTCGAAGATATCAGTTTTCAGGGAAGTGTCTCTTTACCGACTTTATAAATTACTTGGCCTTTCAAATTTACCATTTAAAGACTGTCGTCGAAATTACCACTTTAAGAACTATTCCAGAGGTTCGCTACTTGTTAAATTGCCGTGTAGCAGTTAACTTCTGGTTAAGTGAGTCATTTGTTTACATTTCACGTTTCTTGACAAGAATGTAATAAATGTTTATGTTTGTTTATATAACCTGACTCAATTCTATATTCATTGGTACCGACCGCATAACACTTTATTCAAAAAAATTGAGTAGAGATAGCCCAGGAAATTACAGACCAGTGAGTCTTACGTCAGTGGTTGGTAAGTTGTTGGAAAAGATCCTGAGAGGCAGGATTTATGAAAATTTGGAGAGGCATCATATAATTAGCAATAACCAGCATGGCTTTGTCAAAGCAGGTCATGCTCTTAGAGCCTGATTGAATTTTTTGAGAATGTGACTAAACAGTTTGATAAAGGTAGAACATTAGATGTATGTATATAGATCTCAGCAAGGCACTTGCCAAGGTATCCCATGCAAGGCTTATTGACAAAGTAAGGATGCACGGGTTCCAAGGGGACCTTGCTTTGAGAATCTAGAATTGGCTTGCCCACAGAAGGCAAAGTGTGCCTGTAGACGGGTCATATACTACATGGAGGTCGGTGACCAGTAGGGTACTTCAGGGATCTGTTCTGGTATCCCTTCTCTTCGTTATTTTTATAAATGACCTCGATGAGTAAGTGGAGGGATGGGTTAATACATTTGCTGATTGCAAGAATTTTGATGTTTTGTGGATAGTGTGCAGACAATCAGAGGTTGCAGGGACTTAAAATAGGATGCAAAACTGGGCTGAGATGTGGCAGATGCAGTTCAACACAGATAAGTGAGAAGTGGGCCATTTTGGCAGCTCACATAGGATAGCAGAGTACACTATTAATGGTAAGATTATTGGAAGTATAGAGGATCAGAGGGATCTTGGGGTCCAAGTCCATTTGTTGCACAGGTTAGCTCTATTGTGAAGAAGGCATATGGTGCATTGGCCTTCATCAGCCATGGGATTGATTGTAAGAACTGAGTGGTAATATTACAGCTATATAGGACCCAGATCTGACCCCACTTGGAGTACTGTGTTTCATTTCTGGTCATATCACTACAGGAAGGATGTGGAAACAATAGAAAAGTAGCAGAGGAGAGTTACAAGGCTGCTGTCTGTATTGCAGAGCATGCCTTATGAGAATATGTTGAGTGAACTGGGCCTTTTCTCCTTGGAGCGGCTTAGGATGAGAGATAACCTGATAGAGGCGTATAAGTTGATGAGAGGCATCATTGGATCATGTGGACAGTCAGAAGCTTTTTTCCCAGGGTTGAAATGGCTAACACGAGAGAGCACAGTTTTAACTGTAGGTACAGAGCGGATGTCAGGGTTATGTTTTTTTTAGACAGACAGTGGAATGGGTTGCTGGTGATAGTAGTGGACTCCGATAGAATAGGCTCCTTCAACAGTCTCCTAACATAGTTGGGTACAAGTAGCTTAGAAAAATATAGGACTCTGGATAACCTTATATAATTTCTATAGTAAATACATGTTCGGCACAGCACTGTGGGCTGAATCATCTGTATTGTGCTGCAGATTTCTTATGTTTCTATCTTTGCGTTCCTCCTGTTTGATTTTTATGTTATTTTGTCAGAGTGGTGCATTGGCACCGGCCAACCTGCCAGGTCATTAGTGTAAAACTGTTTTTATTGAAACAGATGGACTCCTCGGGTAGACTAAACGGAAGCTAGAGGGAAACATAGTTCTCTGAAATTAATTTATGGATGACAGCTATGAGCTGTTCGATCTATTCCAGTGTTTGACAGGGTTTTATATCAACCCTGGGAGTTACTAAGTATACGATACGTTATGTTACCTGTTGAATGCAAAGCTCTGCGGCTGTCTAAATCTCCTTTGCACGCATTCTATAGATTCCACATCCTTCCCGTAGTGAGGTGACCAGAACTGAGCACACTGCTCCAAGTGGGGTCTGACCAGGTTCCTGTATAGCTGTAATATTACCTCTCCGCTCTTGAACTCAAGAGCACGATTGATGTAGGCCAATGCACCGTATGTTTTCCTAATCACAGAGTCGACCGGCGCAGTTGAAAAAGATAGAAGTTTTAAGATTAGCTTTACGTGTCTCCTATGCATCGAAATATCCAGAAAAATAGTGTCAAAATCAAATCACCGAGGATATGCTGGGCAGACTGCCAGTCTTGCTACGTATCTGGCTCTACGATAGCATGTCAATAAATCATCAACCTTAACTGTAGGTCTCTAAAATATGGGTGGACACCGCATCTCCCGGATGAAACATAGGAGTCGGCGGGGAGAACATACAAACTCCTTACAGACGGCGTCGGGATTCGAGCCCTCCTCTTACAACTGGAACTTTAAAGCATTCTGGTAATCGGTAAACTAATGTGTTCCCGCAAAAGAAAATTTAAAGAAAGTCATAAGGTGCATCCTACTCAACTGTTGCTTCAGAATATACTCTGCCTGAGAATCGTGAGTAGATGAAGTAAATTGAGAAGTAGCACCAAAGACCGAGGAATTCCTCTGTGACAGGCAGTATCACCACTTCGTTAGATCAGAGAGGTGGTCAGTACTGATACAGCTGCCTATACTTGCATGGATAAATACAACTTCCTGTACCATTTAATTAGCTTATATTTACAAAATATATGATTACTCTTGGCAAGAATCAATTTCACTGGGCAATCAATCTGCAATGAGAGCTAGGAAGCAAAGTGCATTGTTAGCCGTAATCTATATAATAGCTCCAAGATGTGCATACCCATTCAAACGAGACCGATGGTTTTGAACAAGGTAGAATATACAGCAATTTCTATAAATAGTGGAACACTGTGGCCGAAGCAGGTGATTTTGATGGGTGCCCCATTTTCAGTGGCGAGGGGAGAGGGGTGAGAATAAAACACTACCAAGAGAGGTCGAAGGGTCATTCAGTGGTTGCGTCGGCTGGTGGTTAACAGGGTGGACTGCCAGAACATTAACAGAGAGAAGCTGGAGAGGAACAGCATCGATGGTGGTAAATATGTTGGGCTGAAAAGGTAAAAGAAGGATCTGTCCGGAGCAGCTGAACACGTATTGCTTCCCAGGCAGTATATAACTATGCTTTGTTCGTTTACCAACGGAAAAAGAATATCACGATCCCACTCCAAAATCTAGGTCGCAAATTCACAGTAGAAATTAATGAAATATTTTTTCCAGTCAACAAACACACGAATGTAACACAATTAGACGATTCTCGGAGAGAATCTGAATTGCATCTGTTCACCTGGACTTATAGAACCGCGTTTCTTCATCAATATGGAATAATCATTTCGGATTTGTATGTTCTTTAAAAACAGCCACAAAGCACTGTGAGATGAAGAGTCAACCCATTAGAATCTATGCATGTGAAGGAAGGAAATGAAGCAACGTGGTTCTGTAAAGAAAGGTGTGTCTGTTGGGTAATGCGGAAACGCACATGAATAGCAACCACCGGTATTGAGTTGGGATTCATTTTAAGAGGCAAGTATGTGACAACGTTATTAAACGAAGTTGTTATTACCGTGCTTTGTATTCAACGTCTGAGTTCAATAAATGAGATGTTACGATTTTTCTTACATATAAAACGCCACCGACACTTTTGTTTGAGAAAATCTACATAGGTGACTCTGATGATCTGAGACGATTCCAGGTTGATTGAACATGTCAGCTAACGCATTTGCTTTGAAACTGCCGGAGTTCTGGCAAAATGCCATTGCTTGATTGCAACAAGTCGAGGCACTGCGAGAAATATTCACCGACGACAACAAGTTCTACTATGAGCTTGCGTTACTCAGCAACACCACGGCTGCGAGAGAGGGGGGTCTACCAATACACGTCTAAATGTGATCAACAACGATCGCTCAAAACTCAGTTTTTACAGACTTTTGTATCAACTGAATGATGTCGCGCCAAAATATTGTTCTCCATGCCCGTCCTTTGGGATGCTAAGCCGTTTGAGCTCATGGACCACTTGCTGTCTCTCCTAGGAAATCAGCAATATTGCTTCATTTTGAAAAAAAAATCTTCATGCAGCAAATTCATGAACAAGTTCGAATACCAGTGGCTGATACACCCGTGAATGATCATAGGGAGGTTGCCAAAATGGCTGGTGGTCTACACTCAGTCAACGAGAATTGCATCAGTCCTCCCCCTTTTCCCTGCTTCAATAATCTCGGTCTGCAAGGCTTCCAACAAATGAATGGCCGCGGTGCGAAACAGATAAAGACAGGTCTGTGCTTTTACCTCGCTCGCTTTGGAACGCACGATAGAAATGGCGTACAATTTTACAACTTCGACTGTGCCAGCGCATCGGGATATCAGAAGTCTGTGAACAGCGTGGGCTCCAGCTCCCGGGAAAGTCCACTGTTCGTTACGGACACCCTTTCATGGCGACGCTGCCTGTGCGACACGGCTGCTCGAATGTGTCTGCTGGCAGCATTGCCTATTGACGAAAAGGCAAAGATTTCCGCTACAGATTTCCGGTAATTCCAGGGACTGTTAGTCGATCTTAAGAACTGCCGGCTTGTGGATGGCAGGGATTTGGGTTATTACCCTGCTTTCCTAGTAAGTTCCCTATAACGATTCTGTCAAGCACATGCACCAACGCAAGTGAGTTTATCAATTACTGAATCGACTACCATTTTCCAAACCTCACCAAACCCACAAGCTCTATTATCTCCACAAATTCGATTCAGTTTTGATCGAAGGGCGACTGCGAATGAGCGTGGAAATTAGCGAGTTAGACCGGCAAGAAGACTTTAACCCTTACATTCTGTTCAGATTTTATACTTTTCCAGTAGGGGCAGGGTCACTGTTGATCCTGTCCGAAGAATCCACAAGTGTCTATACCAAATTTTGAGCCACTGATCTATTTAGAACTTCAAAAGAGCCTATCAGTGTGATTAAAAAGTGTGATTACTTTAATTAAGATACCGGTGATGAGGGTCAGTGTATTTTTTAGGTTTTACACCACTCATCTTTGAAGAAGAAACATATACTGTCACACAATATAATGTCCTATTTTACCTAAGACATGTAAACATAACAGCCATACATAATTAAATATATGTTACGGAAAAAAATAGCAAAAATTTTCTGGAACTGTGGGGTTTATTATGGAATCATTATTACATAACCATTTGTATCCATTACAACCAGCAAACACTGTCCTCACTGCTATATCATAAGAAAGTCCTACTAACTACTAACTATAGCTATTAACTATTAATTCATCTTTAAATTACGTTTAACCAACAAACTAAACAAAAAAGTAGTCGCAATTTGCAGACTAGTCTTTGCATTCAAAGCAGTAGTTGGAAACCGTGCGTCTGTGGCACATGCATAGGAGTCTATCACATTTGCTGCACGTAGTGAATGTTTTGCAGTGCTCTTTTGCAGTTTTCTCCCTCTGTTTTGGTCTCTTGTTGAACTTGTTGAGCAGGGCCAGATTAACATTGTTGCACTGCCCTTACCACTGCTGCTGAGAATGCTGCGCAGTGAAGGTGTTCTCGCCTTTGCAAAGAAGGAGTCACAGGGTCGTTTCCAAGTTCCTATAAAAAGAGCTTCCTCCAGTTCCTTTTGCTTGTCAGTCCAGATAGGACTCAGGTCACTCCAGATGACAAAGGCATTGTATGTGGAAATGTCAATGATGTTATGGAATATAGCTGGTGGCTAGCGCACTTCTCTTCTCTTGCAGCTCTATGTGCCTGTGACTTTGTCAAGGTTGTCAACCACCCCCCCCCACCTTTTATTGCCATAGTAGTCCAGGATGATGGCAGTTTTACTGTCCCCTTGATGGATTAATTCAGCAGCCTTATGTAACGTGCTCATGTGGATCATGTTTTTGTTCTTCTATCTGGAAGTGGGAAGCGGAACTGCCAGAGGTCACATATTTGTACCAACGAGCTAGGAAGGGAAAGGGAGGAGGCTCTGAAAACGGACTACATGGAGTTAGGAAGGAAGTTGAGAACCAGGACCTCAAAGGTAGTAATCTCGGAAGTACTGCCTGAGCCACGTGCCGTGGATTATAGGAAGAGAATGAGTTGGAAGGTAATGCGTGGATGTGGGATTGAAGCAGGGGGCAGTGATTTAAATTTCTGGGTTACTGGGACTTCATTTTGGACACGAGTGACCTGTGAAAAAGGACAGGTTGCCCTTGATTCCGCGGAGGACCGATGCCCTGGCAGGCTGGTTTGCTTGGGATATTCGTGAGGGTTTAAACCAGAATTGCTGGAAGAAGTGAACCGAACTGAAGAAACAGAGGAAGGAGAGATTAGCGCACAAATCGATAACAAGTTGTAGATGGTATGAGAGTAAGTATAGGCAGGTGACAGAGAAGGGATACGCGCATACTGGTGGTTTTAGATGAGTCTATTTTAATGTACGTAGTCTCATGAACAACCCGGATGAGGTTAGAGCGTTGGACAGTAACTGCAGCTATGATGTTGTTGCCATTACAGACACTTGGACAGCTCAGGGGCAGGAATGATTATTTCGAGTGCCAGGCTTTAGATGTTTCAAAAGGGCCAGGAAGTGAGGCAAAAGAAATGATGCGTGGCACTGCTGATTAGAGACAGTGTAACAGCTGCAGACAAAAGGAGGAAGTCACGGAAGGATTGTCTACTGAGTCATTAGGAGCACAAATGATTCAATACAGGGGTGTTTTTTTATAGACCACCCAATAGTGACAGGGACATCGAGGAACAGATAGCCAGACAGATTCTGGAAATGTATAATAATAACAGGGAGCAGGGACATTTTAATTTCCCCAATATTGATTGTGAGGGGCTTAGATGGGGTAGAGTTTATTAGGCGAGTTCAGGAAGGTTTGCTGACACAATATGTAGAAAAGCCTACAAAAGGAGAGGCTGCACTTGATCTGGTATTCGGAAATTAACTTGGTTAGCTGACAGGTCTCTCAGTAGGAGAGTATTTTGGAGATAGTGATCACAATTCTATCCCCTTTGCCATAGCATTGGAGAGGGTTAGGAACAACCAAGTTAGGAAAGTGTTTAATTAGAGTAAGGGGAAATTTGAATCTATCAGGCAGGAACTAGGAAGCATAAATTGGGAACAGATTTTCTCAGGAAATGTATAACAGAAATATGGTAGATGTTCAGAGGTCATTTGCATGGGGTTCTGCGTCGATGCGTTCTAATGAGACAGGGAAATGATTGTGTGTTACAGGAACCAATGTGTACAAAGTTGTTTAAAATCTAATCAGGAAGTAAAAAAATGTTTAGGCAACGTACAAAAAAAAAGGTAATGTTAAAAATCCAGAAAATTATAAAGCGAGCAGGAAGCAGCTGAAGAATGAAATTAGGAGCAGCAGGAGGGGCCATGAGAAGGCCTTGGCAAGCGGGATTCAGGAAAACCCCCAGGGATTCTAGATGTATATGAAGAATAAGAGGATAAGACATGATAAAATAGGACCAATGAGTTGCGACAGTGTAAAAGTGTGTAGTGAACCGGAGGGGACAGCGAAGGTACTTAATGAACACTTTGCTTCAGCATTCATTACTCAAAGGACCTTGGCGATTATAGGGATGACGTAAAGCAGATTGAAAAGGTTAAGCATGGACATATTAAGAAAGAAATTGCTGGAGCTTTATGAAAGCATCGCTGAATATGTCACCGGGACCAGCCGAGCTATATCCCAGGCTACCATACGAGGCGAGGGTGGAAATTGCTGAGCTTCAAGCAATGATCTTTGCATCATCAATGGGGATGGGAGAGGTTCTCGAGGATCGAAGGGTTGCAGATGTTGTTTCCTTATACAAGAAAGGGAGTCGAGATAGCCCTGGAAATTATAAACCAGCCAGTCATACTTCAAATGTTGGAATGTTGACCAAAAAGATCCAGAGAGGCAGGATTTATGAACATTTTGAGAGTCATAATATGACTATGTATAGTCAGCAGGGCTTTGTCTGCAAATCGAGCCTGACGAGCCTGACTGAAGTTTTTCAGGAGGTAACGGAACATATTGATGAGGGTAGAGCAGTAGAAGTACACTATATTGATTTCAGCAAGACATTTCACAAGGTAAAACATGCAAGGCTTGCTCAGAAAATAAGGAGAGATGGAATCCAATGGGACCTTAAATTTGTGGATTCAGATGTGGCTTGCTTACAGAAGGCATAGTGACGGGTCATATTCTGCATGAAGGTCGGTGACCAGTGGTGTGCCTCAGGGATCTGTTCTGGGACCACTTCTCTTCGTGATCTTTATAAATGACCTTGTTTAAGGAAGTGGAGGGATGTGTTAGTAAATTTGCTACAAAAGGTTGATACAAAATTTTGATACAAAAGGCTGGGGGTGTTGTGGAAAGCGTGAAGGGCTCTCAGAGGTTACAGCGGGACATTGATGGGATGCAAAATTGGGCTGAGAAGTGACAAAGGAAGTTCAATCCAGTTAAGTGTCAGGTGGTTCACATTCGTAGATCAAATCTGATGGCAGAATACACCGCTAATGACAAGATTCTTGGCAGTGTGGAGAATCAAAGTGATCCTGGGTCGTGTCCATAAATACCGCACAGATTGACTGTGTGCTTAAGAAGATGTACGATGCGTTGGCCGTCATCAACCATGTGATTGAGCTCAAGAGCAGAGAGGTAATGTTACACCTGTATAGGACACCTGGTCAAAACCCACTTGGTGCACTGTGCTCGTTTCTGGTCACCTCACTACAGGGAGGATGTGGAAACTATAGAAATGGAGCAGAGGAGATTTACAAGGATGTTTCCTGGATTGGGGAGCATGCCTTATGAGAAAACGTTGAGTGAACTCGGCGATTTCCCCCTGGAGCGACGAGAGATGAGAGAGGACCTGACAGAGGTCCATAAAATAATGACAGCCATTCATCTTGTGTATTGTCAGACAATTATTCCAGTGGAGAAATGGCTAACACGAGAGGGCAGAATTTTAAGGAACTTGGAAGTAGGTACAGCGGGGATGTCAGGGGTAAGTTTCTTTTACACAGAGAGTGCTGAGTGCGTGGAATGTCCTGCCGGCGACGGTGATAGAGGCGGATACAATAGGGTCTTTTAAGAGACTCTTGGAGAAGTACATGGAGTTCAGACAAATAGAGGGCTATGGGTAACCCTAGGTGATTTCAAAAGGAAGCAGACGCTCGGCACAACATTGTACATTTTCTATGTTCTATGTTTCTATTATATCATGAGACATGAGGACAAGCTGCACTTTTCCACAACTCGCCCTCCCGCCCACGAGTGCGCGTGTAGATAGGACCCAGAAAAGCTGCCTGGCAACCGTGAAAGCAGAGTTTGCCAACGTGGAAAGAGTTGGCATTGTACGCCAGTCGAATAGCCTGCTGGGCGTTGCCTCTCCATATGGACCCACGTCCGATCGTGGTTGCCGCCCATGTGGCGATTTCCAACGACTTTTGAGGTGACCAGCGCACATCGTTATCCGGTCCCAGGCACGTAAGCCTTTCAGGCACGTTTAGCCGAAAGTATTATTTTTTGCCAAAGTTGCCTTATTTCGGGGCTACCCCCAGGTGATTATGTGCTCTGAGGATATAGGCTGTGTTAACCACTTTTGGCCTCAGAGTTTCTGCACATGCCGTTGGGGCAGAAAAATACAGCACAGACTTACAGCGGTTGCTGGGCATTGTAATAAAAATCATAGACTTTCCTTTTGTTTGGCTGGATGATATGCCAGTGCATCCAAATCCAAACATACATGTAATATCTGCACAGGCTTCAAATGTTATTGCCAACATGGGCTTGATTATTAACCGTAAAAAATCCCAGTTTGGGTTGTCAGTCATGGTGTTTCTCGGCTATCCAATCTCCGCAGAAGTTACAAAACCCCTCCCATAGAAAGTAGCCTCTATTGTGGATATCCTACCCGCCTATACTACCAGAAAACACAGGTTTCCGCTGTAGTAAATTTTTATCATCGCTTCATTCAGCGAGCTGCTGAACTCAAGCCTTCTCTGTAAAGGTAACACCCCTAATCATGTGCTTCACTGGTCAGCGGGCATGGCTGAGCATTTGAGAACACCAAACACGCCCATCCATGCGCCGCATATGATGCACTCCCTCCGCAGTGCACCATGACTGCTGACGCTTCACTCCGCTGTGAGCGTTTTTCACGAACAGTTGGTCGGAGGGGTGTGTAAATCGCTCGCTTTCTTTAGCCGGCAGTCTCGTCTTCCGAAAAGAAGTACAGCACATTTGACCGTGAGTCTTCAGGTCTCTCTCTGTGTTGAATTCTGTATGTTGTGTGCGTGTCTCGAATGGCTATATCTATTCAGTAAGATGTTCATGCTTGTTTATACCAGGCGTTTATAGTCCCGTCCATTGTAATAGATTGGTCGTAATGTAATTTGTGGATTTTTGACTCTAAAACTGGATCATGCCTGTATTTATAGTAAGGTATTGTATCCTTTATGAGTTTGTATTTAAATCAAAATTTCGGGGAATGACTGTGCTTGTGAAATTAATCGCACTGATTTAAAATGCTGCAAGATTATGTAATATGTAGGACATTTCTGTTTTCTCTTGCATTTTCAACTTTTATCGTCATCAATGTACTGGTATTTTTGTTTTTTTTTGTATTAAACACCTAGTTCATTGCCACAAGAAATCTATCTGTTTACAATCATCATTATTATTATTATTTGTCAAGCGCCTGCTCCGGCAACAGGAGGCTGAGTTTGGAAAGCCCCTTGAACGGTGAGTCTTTGAGCCGCATTGGCTAGGAGAACAAGTGAGGAGCTGGGCGTCGGTTTTTGGGAGAAGACATCCATCCGTTTAACATTAGCTGCGCGTTCCCACCCACCCCCACCCCACTCCACTCCTGGTTCTGAAAAAAAAAAAAAATCCAGACGCATCTGTACTCAGATTGGACGATGCTCGGTCAGCGTCTATTCTCCAAGTTAGATACGGCTCAAATTAAATTCTGGCTATAGATGAAAAAAAACAGCTAATTAATGCACCACCAATAACTCTCGGAGACGGGAGGTGAACGATAGGCTTTCATTAGCAGCAAAAGGGAGCACGGCATCTTGAAGACTGAGGGAGGAGCAATGCCTCCAATCGCATTTATACAGTGGTCTGTGGGAGGAGCCACAGGAGCAGTCAGCAGAGGGGCGTGTTCAGACAGGTATACATAGTTTACCACGTTCAGCCCCCCCCCCCTTTGATTTAAAAGAGAGCCCCCACGGGGCGAAGTTTCTTACAAGTATATTTACAGGTTAAGTCTATCAGGCAAGTCTATCACTGCGATCTACGTAGCACTGGTGATGGTGGTTTTGCTGGCTACGGCATGACTTGAGGTGCCAGCACGTTAGACGTCAGTAATCCCTTATGCGTGTGCGTGGCACCCGGTATCGGAGTGTCGTGAGGAGTCTGTGTAGGGCTTGGTGTGCACAGTCTCGTGTGTATATACATCGGCGGGTACGGGGTTCATAGTCACCGTGGAGTGTTCGGGGTAGGGGTCTCGTGCTACTGCGGGCGCCAGGTCACGGACGGAGACCGTGACCTCCCGCCCATAAGGTAAGACCACGTAGGCATACCTGGGGTTCGCATGAAGTAGGTGAATCCTCTCGACCATCGGGGAGTATTTATTGCTCCTCGCATGTTTCCGTAGCAGCACTGGCGCTGGGGACGTCAGCCAAGCCGGTAGGGTGGTCCCAGAGGCAGACTTCCTGGAAAAAGAAAAGAGGCACTCATGAGCGGTTGCATTGGTGGACGTCCATAACAGGGAGCAGATGGAGTGGAGCGCCTCCGGGAGGACCTCCTGCCAGCGAGAGACCAGCAATCCCTTTGACGTAAGGGTTAGGAGTGTGGCCTTCCACACAGTGGCATTCTCCCTCTCCACCTGTCCATTTCCCTGGGATTATAACTCGTGGTCCTACTAGTAGCAATATCCCTAGCCAGCAGGTACTAGCGCAGCTCATCACTCATAAACGAGGACCCTCTATCACTGTGGATATAGCAGGGATATCCGAACAGAGTGAAGAGCTGGCGCAGGGCTTTTATGACGGATGGGGCAGTGGTATTGGGGCAGGGGATGGCAAAGGGGAACTAAGAGTACTCGTTGATTATGTTGAGAAAGTACACATTGCGGTCGGTTTAGGGAAGGGGACCCTTAAAGTCGACACTCAGTTACTCAAATAGGCGGGTGGCCTTGATAAGTTGTGCCTTTTCAGGACGGTAGAAGTGCGGTTTGCACTCACCGCAGACTTAACATTCTCTGGTTATTGTCCTGATTTTCTCAAGGGAGTAAGGCAGGTTCCGGGCTTTCACGAATTGGTAAAATCGGGTGACCTCCAGGTGGCAAAGATCTGCATGGAGGGCGTATAGCTGGTCGAGTTGCGCGCTGGCAGATGCTCCCCAGGATAGGGCATCAGAGGGCTCATTGAGCCTTCCAGGCCGGTACAGGATATCATAGCTGTAGGTAGGGAGTTCTATCCTCTACATCAAAATTTTATCATTTTTGATTTTGCCCCGCTGTTTGTTGCTAAACATAAACGCAACTGAGCGCTGGTCGGTCAGCAAGGTGAACCGTTTGCCGGCGATAGAGTGCCTCCAGTGCCTAATAGCCTCCACTATGGCCTGGGCTTCTTTCTCCACCGAGGAGTGCCAAATTTCAGGGCCTTGAAGGGTACGAGAGAAGAATGCTACTGGTCTTCCTGCCTGATTGAGTAGCAGCCAGCCAGCACGATGTCGGAAGCGTCACTCTCTACTTAGAAGGGAATGGTCTTGTCCAACGCATGCATCGTTGCTTTGGCAATGACCCCTTTAGTGCGGCTGAAGTCCGCATGGGCCTTGGCTGAGAGGGGAAATGCGGTGGACTTGATCAGGAGGCGGGCCTTGTCTGCGTAGTGAGGGACCCATTGGGCGTACTAGGAAAAGAAGCCCAGGCACTTTTTGATGGCTCTGAGGGTGGTGGAAAGCGGGAGTTCCAACTGGGAGCGCATTCGGTCGGGGTCAGGGACAATGACCCCGTTCTCCACGACGTACCCAAGGATAGCAAGTCGGGTGGTTCTGAACACACACTTGTCCCTGTTATTGGTAAAGTTAAGAGCTTTGGCCACTTGGGAAAATGGTTAGAGGTTGGTGTCCTGATCCTGCCAGTCGTGACCGCAGATGGTGAAGTTATCCAGATACGGGAACGTGGCCTTCAGTTGGCATTGGTCCACCATCCGGTCCATTTCCCTCTGGAAGACAGAGACACCATTCGTGACACCGAAGGGGACGCGCACGAAGTCATAGAGCCTGCCGCCCGCCCCGAAGGCGGTGTAGGGGCGGTCCTCCGTGCGGATGGTAAGTTGATGGTAAGCGGATTTCAGGTCTATGGTCGAGTACACCTTGAACTGAGCTATCTGATTGACCATATCTGCGATGCAGGGTAGTGGGTACGCGTCAAGCTGCGTGAAACAATTGATAGTCTGGCTCTAGTCCACGACCATCCTATTTTTCTGCCCGGTCCGAACAACGACCTCCTGGGCCCTCCAAGAACTTGTGCTTGGCTCAATGATCCGCTCCCTGAGTAGCCGCTGCACCTCCGACTTAATGAAGGCCTTGTACCCCGCGCTGTACCTCCTGCTTTTAGTTGCCACAGGTTTACAGTCGGGGATCAGGTTGGTGAACAGCGGTGGGGGAGGGATCTTGAGGGTGGAGAGGCTGCAAGTGGTGTCAGTAGCGTGGCTGTTGGCATGGTGTTGGGTGGGATATGCGGGTCGGTGTGTTTGTGTGTGGTCAGTAGCGGGGTATATGACGAAGTGCAACAGAACTGGGGATTTCTGACAGTGATTGGTGGGTGGGGCCCGTCGTACTCCATTGTCACACTTTTTAGGTGGCTCTGGAAGTCGAGCCCCAAAAGCACAGGGGCACACAGTTGAGGCATGACGAGTAACGCAGAGTCCCGATATTCTGTGCCCTGCACCACCAATGTTGCTACACAACCCACCCCCCTCGGATGTCTGTGGAATGCGATCCAGAAGCCATGGTGACCGCCGTCTCTGGCTTACCGGCCGTGTCACGAGTCCGCAGTGTTGCACCGTGTCCGGGTGAATAAAACTCTCAGTGCTGCCCGTGTCAAACAGTCAGCTAGTCCTGTGCCCCTCCATCAGGACGTCCATCATTGACCTTGCGAGCTGGTGTGGAGCGGTTTGGTCGAGGGTCACGGAAACGAGATTTGAATCGCCGTCTTGGTGCCCGGTAAGTACCCGTGGGGGAGGCGGGGCGAGGTGGCTCCGACAAAAATGGCCGCCCCCGCTCGTGGTTTGGATTTACAGGCCTTGGCGAAGTGGCCCTTCTTTCCGCAGCTGCAGCAGGTAGATTTTCGGGGGTGCTTTTTGAGTCTGCAGAAATAACACTGCGTGGACTTGCAACTGGCAGCAGCCAAGGTAGATTCGCCGGCGGGTTGCAGGGTCTGCAGCGCCCATGGGGCCGGCGGGAGTTCGCGCACCTGGACAGTGTCAGCGTTGTGCAGAGCGGCCTCCATGCGTATCGGCCAGCTCGATCGCCGACTGTAAGGTAAGATCGGCGTTTTCCAGCAGCCGCAGGCGCACGTACACTGACCTGATCCCAGCAACGAAGGCGTCTCTTACTAGCAACTCCGCATGCTGTTCCGCCGTCAGTCCCCTGCAGTCGCAGGTCAGCACGAGTGTCTGCAGGGCCCGGACAAACTCAGCGCTCGACTTCCCGGCCCGCTGCCGTCGTGTCACTAAGCGATGTCTTACATAGAGGGTGTTCACCGGCAGCCGGTATTGTCTTTTGAGGGCATCCATCGCACCGGTAGTCCGTTTGGTCTCTGATCATGGAGTAGACCCTTGCACTGACTCTGGAAAGGAGAACCTTGTGCATCGTGGCAGGGTCAGTCACATGAATCTCCTCCAGGTACGATTCGAAGCGTGCTAGCCAGAGTTCGGAAGTGTCGCCGGCTTCCTGGGATTGAGGGTCCAGATCCAACCTGTCGGGTCGTAAAATGCTCTCCATGTTTTAAAATTGCTGCGAATAAAATTGATGCACCATCAATAACTCTCGGAGACGGAGGTGAACGATAGACTTTTATTAGCAGCAAAAGGGAGCATGTCATCTCGGAGACTCAGGGAGGAGCAGTGCCTCCAATCCCCGTTATACAGGGGTCTGTGGGAGAAGCCACAGGAGCAGTCAGCAGAGGGGCGTGTCCAGACAGGTATACATAGTTTACAACACTAATTCCTCTCATTTTTGAAACAGAATGATGCTACGGCCGTTGACTGGCGATTGCTAAGTTATGATTGTAGGCGAGCCCTTGTGGCTCAATGCTGAGTAGGTGGACAGGTACCGAGAACCCCGAGAAACATACTGCCGGTACTTAAAGTAGCCCATCGACAACACAGGCTGCGACTACTGCAAGCTTTGCTCAAAGTAGCAGTCTCATGTCAACTGAGACCGCTCAGGGCGCTCCCACCTAAGTCATTTCGATATTCTCCCAACTTCCTTATATCCAGGTGCACATCCAAACGTTTAATAAATGTCCCTATTGTACTTGCTTCTACCACCAAACCAGGCAGGGTATTCCAGCCATCTACGACTCTCTGAGTAAAAAAGCTTAGCTCACACATCCCCTTTGAACCTACCTCCTCTCAACTTCAATTTCATTTCATGTTTCAAACTTGGGCAACAGATTCTCTCTATACATTATATATGCCTCTGATATAACTGGTAAATCAGATATCCCCTCAGCCTCTGACACCCAGAAGGAAACTACCCAAGTCTATCCAGCCTCTCGTGATAATATAAACCTTTCGACTGCATTTTCGTTATTCTTTTGGTGAGATAACGGGGAACTGTGTTGGACCTGCTCCGATTGCGAAATTAATGCTACGTTTCATACCATTGGCAGAAGTGACAGGAATTTCTCTGGATGTGGAGAGAAACCATGTTAACACGTCAGGCTGGTAGTTCTTCACTCCGCCATGAACAGCAATGTTTTGCATTTTCACCTCTTTGGGGAAGGTTCCTGACTGGCAGTGGCTTCCTCATGTTTTCTGCTTAACTTCGTCTTACAAATTTCCGCAATGCTGCTCTCCATTAAAAACCTAACTTGATTTGCGATAAATACATGAAGGCATGAACCTCCTTCCCCTTTCATTTGTCTTTAAATGCATCGTGAAAATATTTTCGTTAAAAGACAACTCTCAACGTTGTCTCTTTATGTAGTTTTAGACCTGTTCCTTACCCCGTTAACACTGCTTTTAGTATAAGATGGATGAGTACAGCACAGAAAAAGGATCTTCGGCAAAGCTGCCTGTCGCGAACACGATGCAAATTAAACTGAATCTTTGCGAGCTGAGTAGGCTCTATATCTCTTAATCCACTGCATATATCTGCGCCCTTTTAAAAGTATCGTCTTCTGATTTCATCTACTTTAATGTATAAGGATTTTTGTTCAGTTTCTGCCAGAGAGGCACGTCTAGATCCTGGCACTCCTGCATTTTATGGAATTGATTTAAAAAAAAATTGTATCATGTTTATGCGAGTCTGTATGATGAAAATTTAAACAGCTTAAGTGAAAGGGCAGGACGTTCAACAAATTCTCAACTGTATTTTCTAACTCATTTTAGTCTGGAACACATTTAATTTATCACTTGACAGTTTAGTTCTCAATGAGCCAAAGCGGGTATTATTTCATGTAATCTATGAATTCTGATATGTTTGCACCATCTAGAAAATTACAAGGAAGGAACTTAAGTATGGAATTAGGTGAGCTAGAAGGAACCATCAGAAGGCCTTGCGCGCAGCATTAAGGAAAATCACAAGGCATTCTATAAGCAAGTGAGGAGCAGGAGGTTTAGCCGTGAGAGAATGGGTCCAATCAGGAGTAATAGCGAAAACTCCCAAGGCATACTACAAGCATTTAAAGAGCAGTCCTGGTGGGTCCCGCCGAAATGCAACATCTCTTACTTGTCTATATTGAATTCCAACTGCCATTTTCAACCAATTTTTCCTGCTGATCCAGATCCCTCCGCAGCCAGGAAAGGCTTCCTCGCAGTACACTACACCCACAATCCTGATGTAATCAGCAAATTTGCTGATTTAGTTATTCACATCATCTTCCAGATTGGCAATATAAAATACAGACAGTAAAGGACCCTGCAGAGATCCCTGCGGCATGCCACTAGTCCGCCGATCAGAGACGCATCAATTCAATGCTGTTTTTGGCTTCTCCCATGCAGTCTGTGGCCAATACAATTTACTACCTCTCCTTGGACAATAAGCGACTGAACCTTCTTGAGCAAATCTCCCATGTGGGCCTTGTCAAATGTCGATGTTGACAACACGCACAGACTTCTCTTCAACCACTTTCCCTGTTTCGAAAACTCTACAAGGTTGGTTTGATATGTTCTCTCATGCACGAAGTCATTCTGACGAAGTCCATCTCTATCCAAATATTTCCATATCCAGTCCCTTAGAATAGCTTTCAATAACTTTCTCACTACTGCTGTCAAGCTCATTGTTGTTCAGTTGTTAAATCGAGTCAGACTCTTGGTGACCTCATGGACTCCTTCACACAAAGTCTTCTTGTTGGAAACTATCTCTCTGAGATACCCCGACGTCATACGCATTGCCTGAGTATTATTATCTATCCATTGTAACCTCTGTCACCCGCTCCTTCTCTTACTTTCTGTTTGAACTAATATGAGAGACTTCTCCACGGAATCCTGTCGTCTCGTGAGCTGGCGAAAATATTTGAACTTTTGTCTCATAATCAAGACTCCTAATAAGCAGACAGGCTGAACTCCTTCAAGTATTATCTTGTTAGATCTTCTTGCTGTCCAATGAAGTCTTAACATTTTCCTCCAGCAGTCAAGTCAAAGGCGTCGATTCTTTTCTATTCAGCCTTATCCAGCTCTCACAGCCATTCATTACAGCTGTAAATACCTAGACTTGACTATACGGAGCTTCGTAGACAATGTTATACCTCTGCTCTTCTGTATTTTATCTAAATTTGCCATTGCTGCACTAAGAAGTAAGCGCTGTTTAATTTCATGGCTGCAGAAAGGAGGAAGACGAAATCCGTCACTGTTTCCAATTGCTTTCCATTTATTACCACGGAATTTATTAGACTGGTCGACATAATTTTGGTTTTCATATTGAGTGAAAGCCAGATTTTGCACTTTCTTCTTTCACTTTGATTAGAAGCTTCCTCAGATCCTCCTTATTTTCGGTCATTGGAGTAGTATCATCTGCACATATGAGGTTGTTACTATTTTGTCCAGCAATTTTGATTCCTCTAGATCAGCATTCCTGATGATATTTTCAGCATATAGATTAAATAAGTCAGGTGACAGTATGCAGCCTTGTCGTACTCTTCCGAATCCTGATCTAGTTTTTTTTTTAAATTCTATATTCAGTCTAAACTATTGCTTCTTGAACTTCATACAGATTTCTCAAAAGGCAGATCAGATGTCCAGGTATCCCCATTTCTTTAAAGACTTGCTATAGTTTATTATAGTCCACACCGTCGAAGGCTTTAGAGTAGTCAATAAAACATCGATAAATAATGTTCTGGTATTCCCTCGATTCTCCATTCTACGGCGTAGGTTAGTAATTCGGTGTCTGGCGCCCCTGCCTCTTCTAAAACCAGCTTGTATATCTGGCAGTTTTCGATCCATATACTGGTGGAGTCTTGCTTGCATGATCTTTGGAATTACCTTGCTAGCCTGTGAAGTTAGTAAGACTGTCCGGTGATTTGAACATTACATTCTCGACCACAGAACCTCCTTTCTGTTCTCCTAACGAATCCCTTATATCCACAGATCATCTCATTTCCCCTCCCTCAGCCCTCCGTCCCCCACTTCCCTTCTGAGTCGCAGAGTCAGTCTCATTGCCAGAGACCTGACTGCTGTGAATTTCCCCTGATTGGCCATTCACTCCAACAGTATCCAAAGTGGTTTACCTGCTGTTGAGGGGCATAGCCACATGGTACTCTGCGCTGGCTGTTTAGGTCCTTCCCCGTCCTGACTGTCATCCAAAAATAAATTGAAATAAACATTCTGCCCGTACAATAATATAACATGATTCATGCTTTCAATGAGAACAACACAATGACAGACCCACCTTCAGCACTACGCAAATATACAGAGTAACAAGTTTGTGCTAGTGGCTCAAGACGTGAATTGCAAGGCCGTTAACCATGCTCAGGAAAGCCTGAAATGAAAACTCGATGGATATCGTGGTTAGAATGCACAACTGAAAAATAGAAGGCAACAGGAGGTATTGCGTGACGATGTAAACGCGGTATTGTACATTAATGAAAAATTGTGTGTAATTAACAGAGATTCTCGTTTTTTATGCATAATGCACAATTATTATTTTATAATAACACGATCTAAATGTGTTGTTTAAATATATACAGGAAAAGCTTTTTTTATTGATTTTTTATGCATTTCTACAACATTACAACAAAAAAACCAACAACAAAATAAGAGATAAATACAGTGCAAGATAACCACACAATAATATGATTCAAAATAATGACAATAAAGCACCCAAACTAAAGTCGTGTAAAGTTAGTACCCATCCCCTTGCAAGGAGAAAAAAATCTCCATACCAACCACAGCAAAATGTAGGAACTATAATTTTATTTATATTCAATATAATTTTATATTTATATGTTTATATAAAATATAAATTTATATTTATATTCAAACCCCCAAAACTGTACATGAAAATAAGAACGAAAAATAATAATGATAATAATGCCTACTACCAAGAAAAAAAAAAAGCTGAAAGTAAGGAACTGAAAAAAAACTTAGTCTAAGGAAAAGTTATGAAAATATTCAAGAAAAGGTCCCCGCACGTTATGAAACTTTATGTCCGAATTAAGACGTGAGTAGTGATTTTTTTCAAATTCGAAACAGGAAATAATATCATTAAACTATTGAACATGTGTGGGTGGGGCAACATCTCTCCACCTAAGAAGAATTAAACGTCTAGCCAGAAGAGAAGCAAAAGATAATGTTCGACGTTTAGTCGGACTCAAATGTATGTAGTTGCACTTCCCTGCTCAACTCTGCATCCTATCTATATCCCATTGTAACATACAACCTCCACTATCCACAACTTTTTTTTTAAGATGGCACCGCTAAGGGAAACTTCGCTGCATGAAGCTCTGATTCCTGTTCTGGACTACTACAGCCGAACTCCACAACCAAAGCCGTAGGCACTTCAGGAAACAATATCATTTTAAGATGTTTTATAAAAAATCTATTGATACTCAAAATTGACTGCAGATGCGGGCAGTGACTGCTGTTTCTCTTTAAGGAGAAGCAAGTAAAACACGCTGGGCTGCAAGTAAGGTTGAAATGCAGAGGCCTTAGATTCCCACAACCAACTACAGTCAGTGGAAAATAAAATTGAAGACCTCAGAGCAAGATTGTTGTGGCAGAGGGACATCAGGGACTGCTGTGAGCTTTGCATCAGGGAAACACGGCTCTCTCCCGCTATTTTGGATGCGGAGATGTAGCTGGATTTTCTCCCGATTCACCGTGAAGACATGATAACTCAGTCTTTGAAAGACAGAGGAGGTGGAATATGCTGCATAATTAACACGTTGTGGTGCATGTACATGGCAATTCTGTCTCAGTCCTGCTCATCCAACTTGGGAACATCTGAGTTAGGAAGGATGAGGAATATCGCATTTTGCAGTATGTAACTAATCAAGTTATTCTGAATTCATACAGGAAAGAAGGGTGTGTGAATGCAAATGTTGTTCTGTAGGTATATTTAAAAGCTGCAGGTTTGTGGAGTGGGAATGCATTTTTTGAAAATAAAGTATGCCAGCAAAGTTGATATAAACTAAATGGTAATCCAAACCAACACCTCGAGTAGGGTGCTAACAAGAACAGAATTAAATGGGATTGAATGAGTAACAATCACATAATGCCATTTCATTTCCAGATCAATATGGTCTAAGACTTGTAGGGGAACATGCTAACTTTTAAGTGATACACAGTTTGGAAGGTCCTGACAAAGGAGTCTTAGTGAGGGGCTCCAGTGCATTTTTTTTTTTTTTTGACAGCGCACATACTGTGGACAAGATATGGAAGAAACGATTCAAGGCCAGTTTGTACTCAGTGGAGCTAAGTTTTGTGTATTGATGGAGCCAAGTGAAGAGTATCCAACATACTCCAAATGTGCGTTTGATAGAAAATGTGAATTCTAGCAGCAATTTGTTCATGACATAATATCTAGCAACTGATACTACTCTTTTGGTCACAATATTTATGTGACTGGCTCAGCTATATTTCCAGGCAATAATGAACATCAAAAGGAAATTTTTGATTTTCCTCTGATCTGAGCATTTCCTTGCACTTGCATGGCAAAATTACACGTGCCATTTATCCACCTGCAATATGTCTGAATATTATTTATACCTGTGTATATTATTTGCAGAATCTGTTATTGAGATTAAAAAAAGTGATCATCTCTCTTCTCAGATTATGACAAAAGGTATGCCAGGTAAAAACATTCAAATGAATGGAAATGAGAATAATCTATAATAACTTTCAAGGGGGGGGGGGGGATAGATAACTATTTGGGAAAAATAGGTTAAAAATGGTTAAAAATGGGCTAGAGAAACAAATCCAAGAATTACCACAGATGTCACTGGCTGAATACCCATCTTATAGAACAGTACAGCATAGGAACAGATCCTTCAACTTAACACTATGTTGAATCAATGACACACATAATTAAACCAATCTCCCGTCCTTGGACTCACTTTACACAGCATGCTGTCGGAGCAGTGCTGCCAGGATAATCAAGGACACGACCCACCCAGCCAACACACTTTTAGTCCCTCTTCCCTCCGGAAGAATGTTCAGGAGCATGCAGACTCGTACCATCAGATTTGGGAACCGCTTCTTTCCAAATGTGATTAGACTGCTGAACGGATCCCGACCCTGATCTGGGTCTTACCTTCCAAATATCCAGACCTGTCTCTCAGTTTCTTTTTGCACTACCTTACTTTCCCTTTTCTATTTTTTATTATGATTTATAATTTAAATTTTATTATATTTACTATTGATTTGTACTCCAGGGAGCGCGAAGCACAGAATCAAATATCACTGTGATGAATTTATGCTCTAGTATCAATTGTTTGGCGGCAATAAAGTAAATAATAATACTACTACTACTACTACTAATAATAATAATAATAATAATAATAATAATAATAATAATAATAATAATAATAATGCAAATCCCTTCTGCCTACATATTGCCCACATTTCTCTACACTCTATAGATTCATATGCCGAATAAAAAGCCTTTAAAACATCTCTATTGTATTTGCATCCACTATCACTGCAAGCAGCGCGTGCCTGGCACCCATCTCTCTTGGAAAAAGATATTGACCATCCAGCTGTACAACTCAAGTTTACAAACTTCTATCAGGTCTCCCCTCTACCGCTCTAGAGAAGACAACCCAAGGCCATCCAACCTCTCCACAAAGGAAACGCCCTCTGATCCAGGCAGCAATTTAGAGTCATTGTAAAGTTTCAAGGCATCAAGTCAAACACACACAAGTAAACCTCAGCTGACAAAACTATCAGACTCAGAAACAGACCTTTTGGCCCACCAAGTCCATTAACACCTCACTTCTACTAATCTCATTTTACTCTTGCCTCATACCCATCAATTCATCCTAGATGCTTCCACTCATCACAAGATCAATTTATTGGCCAAATAACCCACGAACCTGCATGTCCATTGGACTTGAGGGAACCACAGCAACCAAAGGTAAATTACTGATTCATAGGAAGGATATGTAAATACCACGCAGCAACACTGGAGGTCAAGACTGAACCTGGCCCACTAGAGCTGTAACACAGCAGCGTTACTCACTGTGCCATAGCACATCACTCCTATATGGAGCACCTCTCTAACTGTGACATTAGGAGTTCTTAATTCAAATAAATTGAATGTACTCCACTGGTTAAGAGGGTCAAATGTGACTGTTGTCAATTAACCTTCATTTTTAAATCTTTTTATTATTATTGAAGATTAACACAAAAGATACACTAAGTCAATATGTCATTATATACAATTAACCTCAGATCTAGGCAGTAGTCCCTCAAAGCCCTAACCCCAACTCTATTCAGCTGTTTCCTCAAGGGCTTTCCTAACATTATAAAATTTACAGAGATTTTTAAATGACAACCAAAAATAAAATCAACTCCATTTGTAATTAACTGATTATTAAAGCAATTTCTGGCTACATACAGAGAGAACATTAAGGCTTGCAGTGACTAGCAATATCAGTCACTAATATGAGAGAATTAAAATAATATCCCTTGATATTCAATGGCATTGCGGGGGGTAAACTTATTCATAAACTTAACTAAAACCTTAATTGAAGTAACTACATCAATACTGCAGGCAGGCATGAAGGAAGTGAAAGGAATGTAGGAAAATACTCTACGTCCCTTGATGAATACAGGTGGTTGATTATCCAGTCAAGTTAACATCCTATAATTGGTATGATTGACACTTGATGCTCAACCCTGCCACTTCTTTTCACCACCAAAAGCTGCAGTCTATTCTATTCCAAGGTTTAATACAGCGGATCTTCAGAATTTCCTCAAAACCACTTCCCAAACCCTCAACTCTATCACACAGAACAATAAGTCAGCAGATGCATAGCAACATCACTAGGCACAGTTCCCCCTGCAAGTCACACAACTTCACTTCATCATTACTAGTTCCAATATTATGGTCTTATCTACTGTACCTAACAGGACTGACAAGTACCATCTCTGGGAGACAGTGCAGCAGAAGATAGCTCGTCTCTGCTTCAAAATGAATTAGGAATGGTCAATTAAGAGCAATCAGGAATATTTATATCATATAAACAAACAAAAAATTTAATTGAAATAAAAAAATGGAAATTTCCTTTGCTGTTTAAAAAAATCAAATTTAGTTCTGTCACAGAACTGATTAATCATAAATTGCCATTATAAAAAAGCATGCAAAACTCAAATCACTAAACATGTTTCTCCAAAATCAAATCCGGAATTCAATAGTTCTCAGGCTACCCAAGAGCAGAGATTAGTTACAAGTTAACATGCAGCCAACTGAAATCAATAAAGCTGATATCCTTCCAAAAGTTTCAAATCAAAGCCAATCATTAAAGTTCAAAAGGAAGTACAATGGATTCCAGTTAATTAGGCCAGCTGCTTATTTGGGATGACTCTTAAAGAACAAAAACTAATCAAGAAAACTGGCTGAATTCCGTTCCTTTATTTAGGACATATGCCACTTAATTTGGACAGAAGACTTGCTAAGCCGATTCCAAGAAGTATCAGTCATGTGCAGTTGTACAGCAAACAGTTTTTAGAAGCAGCATTTGTTGCATGTGCTTATGTTCAAAAAGCATTGATTTTTGTCACTGATATAAGCAGAAGACAATTCAGAACTGTTTTTTCACCACAAGTTCAAGCATTCACCCTTGGACATGTAAAAACAGCCAAGAGTGATAATGAAACAATTTCATAACTTCAAAGTGTTAGGAACTACGGAGAATTTGAAGGTATCATAGAAACATAGAAACATAGAAAATAGGTGCAGAAGCAGGCCGTTCGCCCCTTCAAACCTGCACCGCCATTCAGTATGATCATGGCTGATCATCCAACTCAGAAAACTGTACCTGTTTTCTCTCCATTACCCCTCATCCCATTAGCCACAAAAGCCATATCTAACTTCCTCTTAAAAATAGCCAATGAACTGGCCTCAACAGTTTCCTGTGGCAGAGAATTCCACAGGTTCACCACTCTCTGTGTGAAGAAGATTTTCCTCATCTCGGTCATAAAAGGCTCCCCCTTTATCCTTAAATTGTGACACCTCGTTCTGGACTTCCCCAAAATCTGGAACAATCTTCCTGCATCTAGCCTGTCCAATCCCTTTAGAATTTTATACGTTTCAATAAGATCCCCCCCTCAATCATCTTAATTCCAGTGAGTATAAGCCTAGACGATCCAGTCATTCTTCATAGGAAAGTCCTGCCATCCCAGAATCAATCTGGTGAACCTACTCTGCACTCCCTCTAAGGCAAGAATGTCTTTCCTTAGATTAGGGGACCAAATCTGCACACAATATTCTAGGTGTAGTCTCACCAAGGCCTTGTACAACTGCAGTAGAACCTCCCTGCTCCTGTACTCAGATCATTTTGCTATGAATGCCAACATAGCATTTGCCTTTTTCACCGCCTGTTGTACCTGCATGCCCACCTTCAATGACTGGTGAACAATGACACCCAGGTCTCGTTGCATCTCCCCTTTTCCTAATCCACCACCGTTCAGATAATAACCTGTTTTCCTGTTCTTGCAACCAAAGCAGATAACCTCACATTTATCCACATTAAATTGCATCTGCCTTGAATTTGCCCACTCAACTAACCTATCCAAGTCACCATGCATCCTCTTAGCATCTCCTCACAGCTAACACCGCCGCCCAGCTTCGTGTCATCGGCAAACTTGGAGATGTGCATTTAATTCCCTTGTCTAAATTATTAATATGTATTGTAAACAAACGGAGGTCCCAGCACTGAGCCTTGCTATACCACTCTATTCACTGCCTGCCATTCTAAAGAGGTCCCCTTTACTCGCACTCTTTGCTTCCTGTCTGCCAACCAATTCTCTATCCACATCAATACCATACCCCCAATACCGTGTGCTTTAAGTTTGCACACTAATCTCCTGTCTGGGACCTTGTCAAAAGCCTTTTGAAAATCTAAATATACCACATCCACTAACTGTCCCTTATCCACTCTACTAGTTACATCTTCAAAAAATTCTATAAGGTTCATCAGACATGATTTTCCTTTCACAAATCCATGCTGGCTTTGTCCGATGATTTCACCTCTTTCCAAATGTGCCGTTACCACATCTTTGATAACCGACTCTAGCATTTTCCCCACCACCGGTGTCAGACTAACTGGTCTATAACTCCCCGGTTTCTCTCGCTCTCCTTTTTTAAAAAAGTAGGGTTACATTAGCCACCCTCTAATCCTCAGGAACTAATCCAGAATCAAAGGAGTTTTGGAAAATTATCACTAATGTATCCACTATTTCTTGGGCTACTTCCTTAAGCACTCTGGGATGCATCTGGCCCTGGGTATTTATCTGCTTTTAAACCTTTCAATTTACCTAACACCACTTCCCTACTAACATGTATTTCACTCAGTTCCTCCATCTCACTAGACCCTCGGTCCCTTACTATTTCCGGGAGATTATTTATGTCCTCCTTAGTGAAGACAGAACCAAAGTAGCTATTCAATTGGTCTGGCATGTCTTTGTTCCCTATGATCAATTCACCTGTATCTGACTGTAAAAGACCTACATTTGTCTTGACCAATCTTTTTCTTGTCACGTATCTATAAAAGCTTTTACAGTCAGTTTTTATGTTCCCTGCCAGCTTTCTCTCATAATCTTTTTCCCTTTCCTAATTAAGCCCTTTGTCCTCCTCTGCTGGTCTCTGAATTACTCCCACTCCTCAGGTGTGCTGTTTTTTTTTTTTTTGCTAATTTATATGTTTCTTCTTTGGACTTGATAATTTCCCTAATTTCCCTTGTCAGCCACGGGTGCACTACCTTCCCTGATTTATTATTTTGCCAAATTGGGATGAACAATTGTTTTAGTTCAACCATGCGATCTTTTAATCCTTGCCACTCCATATCCACAGTCAACCCTTTAAGTATCATTTGCCAGTCTATTTTAGCTAATTCATGTTTCATGCCTTCAAAGTTACTCTCCTTTAAGTTCGGAACCTTTGTTTCTGAATTAACTATGTCATTCTTTATCTTAATGAAGAATTCCACCATATTATGATCACTCTTACCCAAGGGGCCTCGCACGACAAGATTGCTAACTAACCTTTCCTCATTGCTAAATACCTAATCTAGAATGGCCTGCTCTCTAGTTGGTTCCTCGAGATGTTGGTTCAGAAAAGCATTCTGCATACATTCCAAGAAATCCTCTTCCTCAGCACCCTTACCAATTTGGTTCACCCAGTCTACATGTAGATTGAAGTCACCCATTATAACTACTGTTCCTTTATTGCACGCATTTCTAATTTCCTGTTTAATGCCATTCCCAAACTCACTACTACTATTAGCAGGCCTGTGCACAACTCCTACCAGTGTTTTCTGCCCCTTAGTGTTATGCAGCTCTACCCATATCGATTCCGCATCCTCCAGGCTAATGTCCTTCCTTTCTATTGCGTGAATCTCCTCTCTAATCAGCAATGCTACCCCACCTCCTTTTCTTTCCCGTCTATCCCTCTTGAATATTGAATATCCCTGGACGTTGAGCTCCCATCCTTGGTCACCCTGGAGCAATGTCTCTGTGATCCCAACTATATCATATTCATTAATAACTATCTGCACCTTCAATTCATCCACCTTGTTACGAATGCTCCTCGTATTGACACACACAGTCTTCAGGCTTGTTTTTACAACACTCTTAGCCCTTATACAATTATGTTGAAAAGTGGCTCTTTTTGCTTTTTGCCCTGGATTTGCCTGCCTGCCACTTTTACTTTTCACCTTACTACTTTTTGCTTCAAGCCTCATTTTACACGCCTCTGTCTCTCTGCACTTGTTCTCATCCCCCTGCCACATTAGTTTAATGCCTACTGATCAGCAGTAGCAAACGCTTCCCCTAGGGCATTGGTTCCAGTCCAGCCCAGGTGCAGACCGTCCTGTTTATACCGGTCCCATCTCCCCCAGAACTGGTTCCAATGCGCCAGAAATTTGAATCACTCCCCCTTGCACCATTTTTCAAGCCACGTATGCATAAACAGTAAATCTGTTTAGGAGGGAGATGGCCCCAGGGGACTCCTGCACTACCTGCCTACTGCTACACTGTATCGACAATTAACTTAAATGTTACAATGAAAATGAAGGTCTGACGGATCTGATAACTATTAGGAACCAGTACAGTAGATTTGGTAGTATCCTAATTTGTTTTGTATTTTATTAAAATACACAGTGACTATAAAAAGTATTCATCCCCTTCTAAGTTTCATGTTTTATTGTTTTACACCATCGAATCACAGTGGATTTAATTTGGCTTTTTTGACACTGATTAACAGAAAAGACTCTTTCCTGTCAAAGTGAAAACCTTTCTACAAATTGGTCTAAATTTACTGTGATTATTGAACACAAAATAATTGACTGCATGTTACCACTTCAAATCAGTATTTCGTAGATGCATCTTTAGCAGCAATTACAGCCTTGAGTCTATGTGGATAGGACTCTATCAGCTTTGCACATCTGGACACTAATTTTTCCCCATCCTTCTTTAAAAAAAAATACTGCTCAATCTCTGTCAGGTTGCATCGGGATCATGAGTGAACAGCCCTTATTAAGTCCAGCTACAAATTCTCAAATGGATTGAGGTCTGGACGCTGACTTGGTAATTCCATTACCTTTGTTGTTTTTAAGCCATTCCTGTTTAGCTTTAGCTTTATATTTGGGGTCATTGTCCTGCTGGAAAACTTATCTTCCTCCAAGTCGCAGTTCTCTTGCAGACTGCATCAGGTTATCCTCCGGGATTTCCTTGTATTTTGTTGCATTTATTTTACTCTCTACCTTATCAAACCTTCCAGGGCCTGCTGCAGTGAAGCATCCCCACAGCATGATGCAGCCACTACCATGAATCACACTAGACTTGGTGTGTTTTTGATGACGTGCAGTGTAAGCCAATCATAGCGTTTAGAATGATGGCCAAAAAGCTCAATTTTGGTTTCATCAGACCACAGAATCCTCGTCCAGCTGACTTCAGCCTTCCACATGCCTTCTGGCAAATTCTGGCCAAGAGTTCATGTGCGCTTTCCATTCCCCCCCCCACCCCCCAACAGTCACTTTCTATTTGCCACTGCCCAATAAAACTTCGACTGGTGAAGCACCCGGCCAACAGTTATTGCATTCACAGTCTCTCCCATCTCAGCCACTGAACTTATAACTCCTCCAGAGTTTTCATAGGTTTCTTGGAGGCCTCCCTCACTTGTCCCCTTCTTGCACGGCCACTCAGTTTTTGAGGACTGCCTGCTCTAGTCAGATTTACAGCTGTGCCATATTCTTTCCATTTCTTCATTTTTGACTTAACTGTACTCCAAGGGGCATTTATTGACTTACAAATTTTCTTCTATCCATCACCTGACCTGAGATTTTCAGTAACCTTTCCGCAGAGTTGCTTGTCTTTGTGTTGTAGTTATTGCCAGGATACTGACTCACCAGCAGTTGGACCTTCCAGATACAGGTGTATTATTACTACAATCAATTGAAACACTTTGACTGCACATGGGTCAACTTTATTTAACAACTTATGTGACTTCTAAAACCAATTATCTGCACCAGTGATGATTTGGAGTGTATATTAAAGGGGATGAATACTTATTTAATAATTATTGTGCTTTATATTTGTAATTAATTCAGATCACTTTAGAAAGATCTGTTTTCACTTTGATACAAAGAAGTTTTTTTCTGTTGATCAGTGTCAAAACAAAACCCAAATTAAATCTATTGTGATTCAATGCTGCAAAACAATAAAACATGAAAACTTAGGTGGGGGTGGGGTGAATACTTTTTATAGACATTATAAATTGTTAGTTAGTTAGTTAAATTGTTCAAATTTTTGCACCTTTTTAGCTATTTCCATGATGCTTCAGCTAATTGGAACAGCCACTTAAATGGGCCAAAATGTACTGGTACTTATGTGTCTTAACTAACCAGAATCCACTGAATAAAATAAAATGTTAATACTTGAGTAGGAACAAATTATTGACTTTTTTTTGTAATTTTTTAATTGAAGTTCGTCAAACATTTCCAAAAGATGTATTTCAGACATTGTACATATACATCATATAATCATATATATCACAAAATCTCCACAAAGTATTTATCTGGGGTATACACTTATAGAAAAAAGTGAAAAGGAAAAAAAAGCAAAAGGAAAGAACTATATACAAGTAGGGAGTGATCTTTTTTTTTTACAACAGATTCATTGTTTTGTGAGAATAAAATCAGGCCTATGTGACATTATGTACTTAAATAATTTTTCCCAGTATGAATTTAATTATTCCAGCTTATGATTAACAGATGCTGTTATCTTCTCCATTTCGTAAATGTCCATTGTAATTTCCATCCATGTATTTAAAGTTGGGCTCTCCTGTGAGAACCATTTCCTAGTAAGAGTCTTTTTACTAGCTACCAGCAGTATATTCATTAAATATTTTTCTCTTTTGAACCATTCTTGAGGTATATATCCAAAATATATGGTCTTACTCTCCAAGGGTATTTCACATTTAAAGATGACTTGTAGGGCATTGTGTATCCCCCTTGAATAGTTTTTGATAACAGGGCAGTCCCAAAAAATATGATATTGATTTGCATTTTGATTTCTACAATTTATCCAGCAAACAGGGAGGTTACTATCATAATGGGATTTCTGAGGGGTGTAATATAATATCTTATCAAGTTTTTCCATCCAAACTCCCTCCATTTCTGTGAATTGGTACACTTCCATTGATATCTCCATATTGTTGTCCATTCTTCCTCATATATAATTATCCCTCCTTCCTTCTCCCATTTTGTTTTAATGTATGAAGTCGAATATGTTTTAAGATTTGACAACCCCTTATACATGCTTGAAATGATTCTACTACCATTATCTGAATTATATGATTTTTTAAAGAGCTCTATCAAGCTTGTATTTGCCTTGGTTACATTTTTAAGCTTCTTATTAACATATTGTTGCATCTGTAAATACTGATAAAAATCTAGTTTTTTCTAATAAGTGTTTCTCTTTAAGCATTTCAAAACTGAAAAGAGATCCTTCTATCTTTATGTTGCAAAGAACTGTTATTCCTTTAGCTATCCAGTACTTAAAACTAGCATCCAATTTATTTGGTGTAAAATCAGAGTCATATGCACACCATTTAAGAATTGCAATATCTCCCTCTAAATTATAGTCTTTTGTAGTAGTTTTTCAAATTTTAAGAGTCAATTTCACCCATGGGTTAGCAATAATATTTACGTACCTTTGCAGGTTGTTATCAGCTAAAATTGTTTGTATGGGAATGGGAAGTAAGAACTCCACAATGTTTTTCCATTCAGCGTCATATGTTGGGTTGCACCAACATATCACAGCTCTCAAATGTGCTGCAAAATAATAAACTCTAAGAGAAGGCAAGCCCCATCCCCCCCTTTCCTTTGCTAATTGCAAAGTTTTGAGACGAACTCTAGGCCTTTTACCCTGGCAAATATACCTTGATAGCATCTCATTCCATTCATTGAATTGATTTTGATGAATCTCTTTCGGTTGGGTCTGAAAGAGATATAAGAGTCTGGGCAGCATATTCATTTTAATAGACTGAATCCTTGAACTGAGACTGAAATATAGGAATCAGGCTCCATCTTGCCACATCTTCCTTATTTTTTTTACATAGAGGCTGAAAATTTTGCCAAATCTTTTGGCATAATGATGCCCAAATATTTGAAAGACTCTGTGTGCCATGCCCAGGGATATCCACTTTCAATTTCTCTTGGGGGGCTATTGTAATATGAAAGTAATTGAGTTTTATCTATGTTGATCTTGTATCCTGATAATTGACCATATTGTTCAAAGGATTGCATCAATTTAGGTAAAGAGTATATTGGTTGCCCTAGATAGATCAAAATGTCATCCACACAAGCCAATTTATGCTGTCCCTTTAATAGTAATTTCCCGGATATCTTCATATTGTCTGATGTCTTCACTAAGGAGGACATAAACAATCTTCGGGAAAAAGTAGGGGACCAAGGGTCTAGTGAGATGGAAGAACTGAGGGAAATACATGTTAGTAAGGAAGTGGTGTTAGGTAAATTGAAGGGATTAAAGGCAGATAAATCCCCAGGGTCAGATGGTCTGCACCCCAGAATGCTTAAGGAAGAAGCCCAAGAAATAGTAGATTCATTAGTGATAATTTTTCAAAACTCCTTAGATTCTGGATTAGTTCCTGAGGATTGGAGGGTGGCTAATGTAACCCCACATTTTAAAAAAGGAGAGAGAGGAAAACCGAAGGGAATTATAGACC
Source organism: Hypanus sabinus (assembly GCF_030144855.1). Taxonomy (NCBI): domain Eukaryota; kingdom Metazoa; phylum Chordata; class Chondrichthyes; order Myliobatiformes; family Dasyatidae; genus Hypanus; species Hypanus sabinus. The sequence continues at coordinate 20,549,028 of NC_082722.1, forward strand.
GGTTAGTCTGACATCGGTGGTGGGGAAAATGGTAGAGACGGTTATCAAAGATGGGATAACAGCACATTTGGAAAGAGGTGAAATCATAGGACAAAGTCAGCATGGATTTGTGAAAGGAAAATCATGTCTGACGAATCTTATAGAGTTTTTTGAGGATGTAACTAGTAGAGTGGATAGACGAGAGCCAGTGGATGTGGTATATGTAGAATTTTTAAAGGCTTTTGACAAGGACCCACACAGGAGATTAGTGTGCAAACTTAAAGCACGCAGTATTGGGGGTATGGCAATGATGAGGATAGAGAATTGGTTGGTAGACAGGAAGCAAAGAGTGGGAGTAAACGGGACCTTTTCAGAATGGCAGGCAGTGACTAGTGGGGTAACGCAAGGCTCAGTGCTGGGACCCCAGCTGTTTACAATATATATTAATGATTTCGACGAGGGAATTAAATGCAGCATCTCCAAGTTTGCGGATGACACGAAGCTGGGCGGCGGTGTTAGCTGTGAGGAGGATGTTAAGAGGATGCAGGGTGACTTGGATAGGTTAGGTGAGTGGACAAATACATGGCAGATGCAATTTAATGTGGATAAATGTGAGATTATCCACTTTGGTTGAAAATACAGGAAAACAGATTTTTAACTGAACGGTGGCTGATTAGGAAAAGGGGAGGTGCAACAAGACCTGAGTGTCATTGTACATCGATCATTGAAGGTGGGCATGCAGGAACAGCAGGCAGTGAAAAAGGCAAATGGTATGTTGGCATTCATAGCAAAAGGATTTGAGAACAGCAGCAGGGAGGTTCTACTGCAGTTGTACAAGGCCTTGGTGAGACTGCACCTAGACCGGGGGTCGGCAACCCGCAGCTCCGGAGCCACATGTGGCTCTTTTACGTCTGTGCTGCGGCTCCCTGTTGCTTTGGGAAATAATTGGTTGTGGCGACCCTTTTCCTGGCACATCCGAACCGACTCACAATAAGATAGCCTACGGGGGTTTGCGAGCACAGAGCTTTGGAGCCTCTGCGCCATGGGGGGGGGGGGGGCAGGTTGAGGGAGGCTTAAAAGTGAGGCTGAAGATTTCGAATAAAGTTTTTTTCCTTCGACTGCAGTTACCGACTCCGTGTCGTAATTTTAGCGCTGCGTGTAGCACACCGTTACATGGTCAGTGTTTAATTAATATGTATTTTATGTTAGTTTGTTAGTTTTTGAAATGTAAATCTAAATTTGAAGATTATGGTGATCTTGTACAATCTAAATAAGACGTTGTGGCGACCCATTTCCTGACACATCCGAACCGGCTCACAATTAGCCAGCGTTCAGGCTAAGGGAGATAGCCTACGGGGGTTTGTGAGTACGTGTCTTTTGCAGCATCCGCGCCCATGGGGGGCGGGTTGAGGGAGGCTTAAAAGCAAGGCTGTTTAGTTCGAATAAAGCTATCTTTGACTGCAGTTTACTGACTGCGTGTAGCAACCGCTACAACGTGTTTTTATCGCTGGCTGTCCAGAGGGGAGGTGCTGAAACGCTTTGTCGCGCGTCTGGAAGAAGTGAAAACTTTCCTGGGCAGCAAAGGGCTCAACTTTCCTGAGCTGGAACAGCCAGAGTGGCTGGAAAAGCTACACTTCATGGTAGACATGACAGCGCACCTGAACACAGCTCTTCAACGGGGTAAGGACGTACAGCCCTGCACATGTTGGAGGATGTTTTGCATTCGAGCGCAAGTTGACGTTGCTTGCCAGAGATTTACAGAAAGGCACATTGTCTCACTTCCCCAATTTGAGAGAGTTCAAACAATGTCACGACATGATAAATTCGGAGTATTTACATTCTGCAATCATCGCAATGCAAACATCGTTTGGGAAACGCTTCTGTGAGTTCAGAGAGGAGAAAAACACATTATCCTTCCCGGTCACTCCCCTAAGCATCGATCCATCCCTACTGAATACGACTGCATTGTCAGGTGTGAGTCAACCTGAAGAAGTATGATAAATATTTTAATTGCGTATTATTTTACGTATATTCATATGTTTTCATTGTTCAGTGAAATAGTCCTTTTATTTTTCAGGTTGACAGCTGGCTGACGTTATTTTTGGTTTGCTGCTGGCGGCAAATTTAAGTTTGGCGTTTTTCATAAATACAAGAAGGACTCAAATAGACGTTGAGTATTTTACTTAAAAGTAACCTTCAACCCAACGTCTTTTTTTCGGAGTTCAAAATGTTTTTGTTGCATGCAGAAATGTAATTTCGTTTTCTCTGCAGGAGTTCATCAATTTCATAAATGCAACACATTATAGTTTATTTATACATAGCATAAAGGCAAAACAAAACGTTGTATGCAGTGTTATTTCATTTTAAATGTCAAACGGGTTTTGCGGCTCCCAGTGTTTTCTTTTCTGTGGGAAACGGGTCCAAGTGGCTCTTTCAGTGGTAAAGGTTGCTGACCCCTGACCTAGACTATTGTGTGCAGTTTTGGTTCCCTAATCTGAGGAAAGACATTCTTGCCATAGAGGGAGTACAGAGAAGGTTCAGCAGATTCATTCCTGGGGTGGCAGGACTTTCATATGAAGAAAGACTGGATCGCCTAGGCCAGGGGTCGGCAACCCGCGGCTCCGGAGCCGCATGCGCTCTCTTTCATCTTTGTGCTGCGGCTCCCTGTGGCTTTGGAAGACAAATGATGAATATTTAATTAAAATGTATTTTATGTTAGTTTGTTAGTTTTTGAAATGTAATTCTAAATTTGAAGATTATGGTGATCTTGTACAATCTAAATGAAACGTGTTTTTTGTCGCTATTAACATACGTCACCGCTGCCAATCTCTGACACCCGCCAGTGCGCGAATTTTTTTAATTTTTCGATCCAAGGTAGGCTAACTGTGGAGAATTCTAAAAAAAGAAAAGTGACTGAAGAAAACAGAACGTTTAATGATACGTGGGCAGATACATTAGCTTTCACTGCTGACGAGACTGGTTTACCGGTATGCCTAATATGCAATGAGAAACTAGCAAACAACAAAAAGTCAAATGTCACAAGACATTTCTAGAATAAACACGCAGCCTTTGCTCAAAAATATCCGGATGGAGATGAGAGAAAAAAGCTGTTTTGGAACTGATGTGGAAGATTGATCTGAGCAAAAATCATTTCAAGAAATGGATGAAGTCTGGAAAATCAACTACATATGCTAGTTCTGTTGCCGCTCAGGAAATAGTCAGGCACGGGAAGCAGTTTACAGATGGTAAATATATTAAAAAATCTTTCATTAAGATTTCAGAACATCTATTCACGGACTCTAAAAACAAGACTGAAATTGTGCAGAAAATCTGGGATATGCCCCTCTCTGCAAAGACTGTCAAAGACAAACCATAAAAATGGCAGAAGACATCCCAAGACAGCAAATTAAAGACATCAATTCAGCTGTGACCTACTCGATTGCCTGTGACGAGTCTAAAGACAAAGGTGATATTGAACAAATAGCGCTGTTCTGCCGGTATGTAAACTCTGCAGGAAGAAATGTTTGAGTTGATACCTCTAAAAGGCCAAACACAGGGGGAGGACATCTGTGAGGCTGTCTTGAATTGTTTAAGAGCCAAAGGAATAAAGACCACCCACCTGGTGTCAGTAGCTACTGATGGGGCACCAAGTATGACAGGAGCGCATAAGGGATTTGTGGCTTTACCGCAGAAGTCGCTGGACAGAAAACTGCTGACTTTTCACTGCATCTTGCACCAAGAGGCACAGTGCGCTCACACTTTTCCTCCGGAATGCACAGAAGTAATGGATGTTGTCAAGAAGTAATGGATGTTGTCATTCAGATTGTCAATAAAATAATGGCAAAAAGTTCAAATCACCGTCAATTCCGTTTGTTACTGGACGAGCTGGAAAGCGCATATTCTGATCTCCTGCTACACAAGAAATTAAAACTTTCCTGGGCAGCAAAGTGCTCACCTTTCCTGAGCTGGAACAGCCAGAGTGGCTGGAAAAGCTACACTTCATGGTAGACATGACAGCGCACCTGAACACGCTGAACACAGCTCTTCAGGGGAAAGGACGCACAGTTCTGCACATGTTGGAGGATGTTTTGGCATTCGAGCGCAAGTTCACAGTGCTTGCCAGAGATTTACAGAAAGGCACATTGACTCACTTACCCAATTTGAGAGAGTTCAAACAAGCTCACGACATGATAAATTCGGAGTATTACATTCTGCAATCATCGCAATGCAAGCATCGTTTGGGAAAAGCTTCTGTGAGTTCAGAGAAGAAAAAAACACATTATCCTTCCCGGTCACTCCCCTACGCATCGATCCATCCCTACTGAATACGACGGCATTGGCAGGTGTGAGTCAACCTGATCTTGAGATGGAACTGGCCGACATAGCCGACAAAGACATATGGGTGTCCAAGTTTAGACGCTTGACAGCAGACCTTGAAGATGTTGCCCGTCAGAAGGCCGTTCTTGCTCAGAATCATAAATAGAGTGATATTGAAAACCTCCCCAAATTGGTCAAACTTGAGTTCGAAACATGGAATGCTATCCCCGACACTTATGTAAACATTAAAAAGTATGAGCTTGGAGTCCTGTCGATCTTTGGATCCACATATGTATGTGAGCAGGTGTTCTCCAACATGAACTTTATTAAAAACAAACATCACGCACGCCTCACAGATGACAGCTTGCGATCCTGTGTAAAGATGAAGGTGACGTCATACAGCCCTGATGTGCAGACACTGTGCACTGAGGTCAAGGAGCAGAAATCCCATTAACCAATTATGATAAATATTTTAATTGCCTATTATTTTACGCATATTCATATTTTTTCATTGTTCAGTGGCATAGCCCTTTTACCTTTCAGGTTGACAGCTGGCGGACAATTTAAGTTTGGCGTTTTTCATAAAAACAAGGAGGACTCAAACAGACATTGAGTATTTTACTTAAAAGTAACCTTCAACCCACGTTTTTTTTTTCGGAGTTCAAAATGTTTTTGTTGCATGCAGAAATGTAATTTCGTTTCCTCTGCAGGAGTCCATCGATTTCATAAATGCGACACATTATAGTTTGTTTATACATAGCATAAAGGCAAAAAAAAGCGTTGTATGCAGTGTTATTTCATTTAAAACGTCAAACGGGTTTTGTGGCTCCCAGTGTTTTCTTTTCTGTGCGAAACAGGTCCAAATGGCTCTTTCAATGGTAAAGGTTGCCAACCCCTGGTCCAGGCTTATGCTCACTGGACTTTAGAAGATTGAGGGGGGATCTTATTGAAACCTATAAAATTCTACAGGGATTGGACAGGCTAGATGCAGGAAGATTGTTTCTGATGTTGGGGAAGTCCAGAACGAGGGGGCAGAGTTTAAGGATAAAAGTGAAGACTTTTAGGACCGAGATAAGGAAAAACTTCTCCACACAGAGTGTGGTGAATCTGTGGAATTCTCTACCACAGGAAACAGTTGAGGTCGGTTCATTGGCTATATTTAAGAGGAAGTTCGATAAGCCCCTTGTAGCTGAAGTGATCAGGGGGTATGGGCAGAAAGCAGGAATAGGGTTCTGAGTTGGATGATCAGCCATGATCATACTGAATGTCTGTGCAGGTTCGAAGGGCCGAATGGCCTACTCTTGCATCTATTTTCTATGTTTCTATTGAGCTAATGGTTCCAGATATAACGCAAAGAGTAGTGGTGACCATGCACAACCCTGTCTCATGCCCCTTTCTATGGTAAGACTATTTGATAAATACCCATTGATTTTAATCCTAGCAGTAGGATTGTCATATAGTGTCTGTATAGTTTTAATAATTGTGTCTTGGAAACCAAATCTATGTAAAGCTCTGTAAAGAAAATTCCAATTAACCGAATCAAAAGCTTTATCAGCGTCCACACATCACTATCGCTTCGATTTTATTTTTATGTCTATGATCCATAATGTGAAGTGTCCTTCGTATATTGCCTTGAGTCTGGCATTGTCGTATAAAACCTGTCAGATCATTACATATCAGTATGGGTAGAAACGTCTCTAATCATTTGGCCATGATGGAGGTAAATAACCCATAATCTACAATAAGAACCGATATTGGTCTAAATGACCTGCATTCCTTTTTATCCATGCCTTCTTTCGGTATAGCTGAGATTATCGCTTCCTTCCAACTGGGTGGCATTTGTGCCTCTTTTAGAGCCCAATTCAGTGTAGGGAATAAAACAGGAATTAACTCATTTTTAAATTCTTTGTAGCACTCTGCTGCCTACCCATCTGATCCCGGTGACTTGTTTAATTAAAGCCTACTAATCGCAGCTTTTAATTCAACTTCAGTTAGGTCAGCAGTCATCCTTCTATTTTGTTCTTCGCTTCAAGTGGGTCACTCTAGAGAATTCAAGAAGGTGTCAATTTCGGTTATGCTTCCCACTGGAACTTTGGAATATAGCGTTTTGTAAAACACTTCAAAAGCTTCTTGAATTTCACTTACCTTACTTTTATCATTTTCGTTCTTGGGTCCCTAATTCTATGAATTGTATTTTCTGCTATCTGTCTTTCAGTTCCCACACCAGTATTTTCATATATTTCGATCCACTTTCATAATGTCTCTGTTTCAGAAACATTAAGTTTTTCCTGATTTCTTGCGTAGCCAAACTATTTATTTTATTCCTAATTCTTTTAATTTCCCCTAATGTATCCTGTGCCAAATTCAATTTGTTTTTTTCTCTAGTTCCTGCAGCCTATTTTGCAATTCCTCTAATGTTTTATTCCTTTTTATTTCTTATATGAAGATATTGCTATAATTTTCACTCTAAAGACCGCCTTCAGAGTATCCCATAAAATTGGAGGTGAAACCTCTCTGTTATCATTAAATTCTAAGTAGAGACCAATTACTTTTTTTAGTTTGTTCCTTAAAGTAGGGATCATTGAGTAGACTTGAGTTTAGTTACCAAATAGTATTCTTTGGTTGTAGGTCAAAAATCAACAGATAAATATGTAGGTGCATCGTCACTTACATCTATTGTCCCAATTCCACAGGTGTTTATTTTGTCTTTGTCTTTTCCAAATGATATGAAATAGTCTATTCTTGTATATATAGAATGTGGAGCAGAATAATGAGTGTAATCCCTTCTGTCAGGGAAAAAGTCCCTCCATATATCAATTAAACCAATATCCTCAAAAAGTGTATTAACTTTCTTATGTAAAGATTTTGTTTCATAGACTCTTCCAATAGAAAAACCTAAGTTTGGTTGAAATTGTAAATTTAAGTCTCCCTCACACATCAGGAGACCTTCTGTTTCTGTTATCATAATACCAGTAATTTTCTGAAAGAAACCAATATCACTTCCCAGGGGTGTGTATATATTCAATAGAGTAACTGAATTGCCGTCCATATTTCCCTCTTACCAGAATATATCTCCCTTCTTTATCTCCCATTTCGAATATTTTTTTCAAAATTTAGCTTACTTGAGATAAGAATAGCAACTCCTCTCCTATGTCCTGATTTACATGAGGAGAAAAACAAGTTTTTTTATGCTCATTATCACTTAAATGAGTTTCCTGTAAATATACCACATGGGTTTGTTCTTTTTTCATTTTGGATAAAATTCTCTTACGTTTGATTGGATTTAATAGCCCATTTACATTAAAAGAAATGAATTTTACCTTGTCCTTAGCCATCTGTATTTATCTGTCAATGTATCATTGAAATTAGAATAAAACTTAATCGATCAACTCCCTGAACAAATAAGAACCAAGAAACTCAAATAATAACAAAAATGGCAACAAACGTGTGATTCCAAGGCTGAGGTCTCTAGTAAATGATTCTGCGTTGAGCTAGAGGAAATGTCTAGCTGTGGGGGATAACCCCTCCAACTTGTGAGTTGAGGACCCTCATTGCAGTATTCATAAAAGTCAATGAACAAATCCATTATACAGAAAAGATTTTCCAGTTTATATATATTCTCATTTTGGTGCGGAAAAAGGAGTAAGTGAGCAAATAAAGAATAACAACTAAGCAATATAAAATCCACATTATAATAAGTATTTCTCGAGATAGGTATATCACCATCTACTTTTGCTTCTGTTTAGCTTCTCAACATTTTTAAAGTTAGCCAAACCTTATGGCTATTCTGAAGGGGGTGAGGACTGTCTTTGGGAAACTCCAGGTCTCTTCCTGATATGTTTCTCTCGGCCTCCTCCCGTCTTCCGCCTTCTTGTTTCTCACACTATTTCCCAAGCTGAGAGGGACAATTCCTCAGCCAGACTTTCTTTCTTTCATTTTGGTCATGCTGACGGGCAGCCCTTTGGCCTTCATGTCTGTAGTCTCCTCTTCCACTGTCTGGTACAACTGCGTCCCGTTGTCATAAAACACGAAGTTTAGCAGGGTACGGAGTTTGAAATCTAATCTTATTTTGCTTTAATACTCGCTTTACTTCAGAGTATTCTTTGCGTTTCTGGAGGACCGTGGGGGGGGCGGGTAATCTTGGTCGATATATATTAATTTATCCTCTGAAAACACTCCCTTCTTACCCCAGGCCCTTCGTAGAACCTCCGCCTTGGTGCTGTACCAAAGGAACTTAATTATAATTGAGCGTGGCTTTCTATCCTGTGTTTTGCGACTAACGCGCGGTGTGCTCTTTCAACTTCCAGCTCCATAGCTGGGCGAAGATCCTGCGCTTCCCACAGTAACTTTCTGACACACTCCGTCATAGACGAGCCCTCCGCTCCTTCGGGAACTTTGTAGATTCTGATATTTTTCCGCTGTGATCTTCCCTCCAGGTCAAGCAGTTTACCTTCTTGGTGATGTATTATTTTTATTGTCTTGCTCAGTATCCGTTCCATGTTTTGAACGCAACTTCGACCTGCTCAATGCGAGTCTCTGCCACTGCTATTTTTTGATTAACGCTGGTGAGCTCTGCCTTAATATCACGGAGCTGCTGTTTTATATCTTTCTGGACCTCCATTATTTCTTTCAGGATTTCGAAGATATTCACCGCTTTGTCTGAACAAGGCCCAGCAGCCACCTCACTAGCACGCGGTCGGGTAGGAGAGCTGCTCGCTGCACTGCTCTTGGACGTAGGCTCCGCAGTGTCGCTTTTTTTATTTCCACTTCTTCTCCCCATTCTTGTCCCTCTTTTCACTTCAAATATTTTTCGAAAAATATTATATTTGATGGGTTAATGGGGTTAACTGGAAAAAAACAAATTATTGACATCTTGAAGAGACTCTTGATTTAATTCTCCATGCATTTAAATCAGTAGATTTAGCACATACAGGCACATCAGTAGACATCCATTTACCTGTATATCCGTATCTTTGACTGGCTCTAGAGGTTCAAAGGTAGTAGCTGCACTCAGGCTTTCCAGTCGCTGAGAAATATGAGATATGTCCAACCCTTTAGTCCCTAGCAGAATCGACCTTTTTCAAAAGAGGGAAGAAATTAAAAACAAATTGATCATTTGCAAGCTCTATATCAACAATCAACAACAGCTATGGGGCCTGACCAAAATAAAAATATCCTTTAGTGAGAAACACCTTTAATTACTAAACACACAAGGAGAATGAACAGCGGACAATACACCACTGAAAATCAAATAATACAGGATGATAGTTTTGGCATGACAAATATGAAGAATATAAGATTTTCATTAACTGTATGTGCAAAAGCAGCTAAATGAAGATGTCTCCTATATGCTTCTGGACAACATCTGAAGCAACACTGACGAGATCCTAGGCAATGTTTGCCATTTCAAAATAAGAACACCCCAGTATAATCAATCTATGAAAATCAGAGTACCTAGAAGTTATAAGATGCAGACACAATTAAACCCATCATTTAATACATTTAAAATTGAAAGCAGGCATTCAGCTATTTGTTTCACAATTGGGCTATTATATTATACAGGGAGGCCGCTACCTACGACCATCACATTAACATTGGTGAATATGAGAGATCTGTGACTGGCTACATAGAGAAGAGCATTGAGGGTGTCACCATTATTAAACACATCTACAGTATCAGAGGGAAAATCAGAAACCAAAGAGGCTCGCAGATAGCTAGGTGATCGGGATCCTGCCTTTCGATTGGGGGATGGCATAGCTCAGCTGTTTTATTCTACGCCATTTGGAAGGCAAAACAGGTTTAATAATAGAGAAGATACACCCATTCTATGGTGCATGCAGCAGGGCATTCAGTCCACAACAGACTACAAGTCCACCCTGTGTGACAACACTGATACTTCTCTCCCTGATATGCTGAATGTTTGATGCATGGAATGATATGCCAGCGAAGAAAACCCTAGCCAGGATCAACCCATGTAGAGCAACGAGGCCTGATAATATTCCTGGTAGGGTGCTGGTGGACTGTGCCGCCCAGCTAACTGAGGTCCTAACAGCCATCTCCAACTTCTCTTAGGAAGAGTACACTGTCCCTTCAGGCTTCAAGCAGCCACCATCATCCCGGTGCCCAAGAGGGTGACAAAAACCTTCCTCAATGACTACCATCCAGTAGCAATGACTTTAAAAATAATGAAGTCCTTTGAGTGGCTGGTTATGGACTGCATTAAATCCCATCTGCTACTTTGGATCCTTTCCTGTTCACGTATTGCCCAAATCAGTGATAATGCCATAACTCCTACACTTCAGTCCACCCTGTCCCACCTGTTAAATAGTGCCTCGCATGTCAGGATGCTGATTATTGACTTCAGCTCAGCTTTTACTATGATCACTCTCAGAAGCTAGCAGGTAAATTGTCCTCATTGGGTCTCAACACCTCTCGCTGTAAATGAATCCTGGACTTCTTGACAGAACGGTACTAATCAGTCAGTGTTGGCAGAAACATCTCTAGCTCCATCACACTGAGCCCTTCAGGGCTGCATGCTCAACCGACTGTTCTTCACACTGCTGATGCACAAGTGCATATTTAGATCCAGTTCAAACTGAATTAAGTTTGCTGATGATACAATAGTGATTGACCTCATCAACTATGACAAGGCAGCGTACAAAAAGGAGGTTGAGTAGCCGGTAGAATGGTGTGAGGACAATAACGAGAGTCTCAAAATCGACAAGACCAAAGAGATGGCTGTGGACATTAGAAAGATGCATGCTGCAAGTACCACCACAAAGTGAATGAGGAGCACGAAGCTTCTGTGAATGCCCATAATGGACGATCACACCTGTTCCCTCACCCTCAACATCTCTTTGGTCAAGAAAGCACAGCAGTGTCTCCACTTCTTGAGCAATTGAGTCTTCACCCCCCACTCCCTCATGCACCCTCCCCTCCTGATTTTCATCACATTTTTACAGGAGCACTATCAACTGCCCTGACCAGCTGCATCGCCATCTGGTATGGGAATTGCAAGACATCTGAACACAAGTCCCTACAAAACATTACGAGAACTGCTGAGGATCATCTCTCTTCCATCCGTTAGTGATATTAGTCAGGACCACAGTGTAGGCAGGGTCCTTGGCATTGTCAATGATCCCTCCCATCCATCCCACAATCTCTTTGGCCTTCTACCATCAGGCAGGAGGTATCACAGCATTAGGACAAGTGTTAGGATGGGAAAGTGCTTCTTCCCCTAGCCATATTTGAAGACTTTCTCCCAATTTAAAGCACAATTCCATAACAATGTAATTTCTTCAAATCATCATACTTTGTTACTGATATAGATTGATCTGAAAGAGAAAGAAGACAATACTGGAGTCTACTTCCAGCACTTAATATCAATCTTCAAATTTCTCCTCAAATTAAACATTAATCAACAATGGTGTTCACTTAATATTTACACTTTATAATCAAGGCAGATGACACTTTAGCCCAAAATTAATGAAATATTTATGAAAATGTTCAAACGTGCTGTCCTCAAAGATGGATACAGCTGGCTTACAACAGCACCACAAAAGATGGATGTTACACTTTATAGAAATAGCCATGCTAATTAAGTGCAAGAGTGGAGATTGAATGTGTCAGTTCAATTTGTATCACAAATAAGTAAGAGTAATATATGGTTTTGCATTATGGTATAATATGTTATACAAAAACATGTTAAATAGTACAATTAAGCGTGATATTCAAAATATAATATAGCACTTAAACTCACGCCTGAACATCTGCTGTTTCCTGCGATGTGCGAGTCAGAGTCCTAGAACGCAAGACCTCCCCTGCCTGCTGAATCTCCTGCAGGTTTCTTTCTACGTGTGGAAGCTCCGACATCCCTTCAGTTTCTGCAGCAAGCTGCTCAGCCTGCTGCAGTAGCTCTCCAAACCTCTCCATGTCCATGGTAAATATTCCACAGGGTCTGCAGAAAGAGATCAAAGTCAAACATTCCGTACAATTCCTTTATAGGAAAACTATACAGAAAAGTCTGCATTTATACACCAACTTAAAGAAAAAAGAGACTCAGAACTTATAACAAGTTAGAGTGAAGAAAACAGAACAAATCTAATGGGTACAGTAGATGGCTATGGTGGGCACATATTATCTTAGTACTAGGTCTATTCAGTAGTTGGAACTACTAAAGACCTTGGCTGGTCTGAAAGGGTAAGTCAAAAATGCCCTGCCCAGGACCGAGGACTGATCTGAAGATTTCAGACAGTTGAAAGGGGTAGAAATAAATAAGAATATTAAGCAGAATAATTACTTAATCTGTTGCCCTGTCTTCCTATCCCCCTTCCCTTCTTGAATCCACATCTATAACCTCCTTGCCCTCTCATTTACCATATCCAAATGTGGAGAATTTATAGCTTTACCAAAGGATCCAGTAATGTAGAGTGAACATTTGAAGGGAAATTGGCAGCACAGTGGAGAAACTGTCTTTGAATGCTTTGACAGTCAACAAACCCCAGTTACTGGTTTGCCAGATGCAAAAGCTGAGAAATATTTTGCTTTTTTATTGATGCTAACCTTCAAAAAAAATTAAAATAATTTAAATGAAGCAAAACATTTGTAAATAAATGACTTTCATTAAAATCTAAAATATTTCAAGTTATCTTGTTACTCCATTGCCCCAGAATACCACTGAAACAATTAAATCTTACATCCTAAACTAGGAACAAATTCTAGACAATCCGAGTATGTTTGGGCTTACCAAGGCTGATTCACAAATCCAGGATTTGTGTGTGACTAGACACACATGGAAATCACTTAAAATTACTTAACTGGGTAAATGCCTAAATAAACTGCCAACAATAGGCCTATATCCTAAAAGGTTGAAAACCAACATCAACCTTCATTTGTCAAGTTCCAACATCCAAGTATGCAGCTGCTGTTCTTTGTGTAATGCACTGAATGCAAGAAGGATCACTGCAGCTTATATATTCTACAATATACTAATATCGTTCATAGACAGAATTACCAGGGTTTATTCCCATTCAACAATCACACTTACCTACCACATTTTCGGAAGTGAATATCAATTTGATATAACCATCCACCAAATTCCACAAATAATCCTGCTTTTATCAGGAGAGGCTCCTACAGTCTATCGAAAGTTGCATTTACTCCAACAGCTCTTTTTAATGTACATTAATGACTGAGATAAATGTCACCTTACAGAAAGGCAGAACTAAATCACTCAGGAGATTCAGTTAATCAAACTAATGAAAGTGACTTGATATTACTACTTGATGAGACAACATCCTCAGTTGTACAAACTCAACAAATGCTATACCCTGGGTCAGTCTTGGAAAAACAGTGTTAAAAACTAGTTTTACTGTCACATTTGTTTAAATAAGTTGTATTTCAGACCAGTTCACTGTATATAACTAAAAGGAATTAAATATTCATCTATGCCTCACCACAGGAGTCAAAATACTTAAAAATATTTCATATGATGCAATAACAAAGCATTATTACATTTATTTGTAGGATATTTTGATCTAGATCAGGGGTTACCAACCTGTTTTATGCCAAAGGCCAATACCATTAAGAAAGGGTTCATGGAGCCCAGGTTGGGAACCACTGGTCCGGAGTTTATTGCAAAACACAAAGGCAAAATGACAATCATTAAATTATATAACTCTCCCCAATATGCAACTACACCAGTCAAGCCAATGTCATTCTAGGTTAAAATTTAGTTCTATATTTAACATCAGATGAAACAATGATCACAATAACACGATGCTCTGAAAAGAAAAGTAAAACCACGTGGACTTCCTGACCCCAAATACCATGTATGGCCTTTAATGAAAAGATACCTTAAGGACAGCTTGGTGGTTGAAAGTGAAACATGAATAGGACTTGATCATGACCAAATTTCAGTGTTCTGCCCTACACAGATTAACTGTGAACTTCACAAGAAATTGCCAATTTTCCCCATTTCAGTTTATCTCCCTCTTATCATCTTATTGTTTCACTTTGGTACTTAAGATTCTATTCATTTTTTTTCTAAATTAGAAAAATTAAAAAAACCTCTTGAATTCTAAACCTGTCTGTAAATCTTATGCTACTCCTTAACTCTTCAAGTCCACTCTCGATTCCTTTCTTCAGCTTCCAACTTATGCTTCTCTCTCCCCTCAAATTTCCTGTTCTTCACCAACCTATTTTACCAACTCCACATCAACTCAAGCGAAATTCATCTCAACTTGGATGGCACAGTTTCTTTGTAAGAATAGGTAAGTTCAATCATTAAGAAACAAGTTGATATACATATGCATATTCCAATCTATTGGGAACAAGTGTGTAGTCTTTAAAACAGATGGAGATCAGTGGTTTTTTAGAGTACAGACACAAGATATTCTTATGTCATCCAATTAATGTTTCACAAAAATTATTTTATTTCTTCTCTTATTGTAGCCTCTTCTATAACAATTATAATCCTTGAAGGACCTAATGTAATGCCAAGTTGCATACACAAACAAAAACAATAGAAATGAAGTTCTCTCAATTATCTGCTTGAATATAAAATCAACTGAAATGGAAGACATTCAAATAATCTTCTGATTTGCAGAATTTGGACAAAACGTCAGCTAAATTTGTGATCCCGGATACATTTTGTGCAGCTGAACTGAAAACATTTTTAAAAGGATCTCATGCTTTCCCCGCATATATGATGAATAAACTCTTCTCGGCTTCCAGCCGGGCACAGTTATCAATTGTAACAGACATTTTAATTACAAACTCTGCCACCTTCTTCAGAGATGATGCATGGGTATGTCTAGTTCGGTGGTATTTATAGCCCCATAGTCCATGCCTCCTGATTGGCTAGTTTTCATCCAACCATGTTTCCACTCTTCCATCTTGTTTATAATTGAACTCCAGTTCTTACTTACAGTGAGACCTTCATTTTTGTTAAAATTCTTTTTCTCTAGTTTTATTTCACTAGCGTCCATCACCAGGTGGCCCCAAAAGCCATCGGCACAGCACAGTAGTTTTGTGCCAAAGTCAATCCTATGGCCATTGTGAATGCAGTGTTCTGTTACTAACACTTTCTCTAGGTAACCCAAATGGATACACTTCCTGTGCTCCTTGATGCGGGTTTCCACCATGTGTCCGTCTGGCCAATATATGCTGCTCCGCATTCACAGGGAATCCTGTAAATATCAGCCAATGTGAGTGCCAAGTCATTTTGACCCGCATAAGCAAGCTGGGACTTAAGCTCCCTTACGGGTTTGTGGATGATATTAATCCAGTATATCTTCAGGAACTTGTCAATCCTTTCAGAAACCGTGGAAATATAAGTAGCGATAGTTTCTTCCTTTTTGTTAGGTTTCCTGGTTTTTCCATCAGCCCTTTTAAGGGCCTGATTGATTTCCTTGACCTTGTAGCCATTCTGTAGGAAGGTCATGCATAATGATCTTATTTCCTTAGAGAAACTCTCTGGGTCCGAAATAGTTAATCAAAGCAGAAAGAACCACTCCACATTGGGAGGTGGATGGTGATTGTTATTGTTTAGGTACATATATGTGTGAGTGGGTTTCTGAATGATGCCATGTCCAAGGCTACTGTCCAGTTTGCACCGTATTAAATGTCCAGGAACAGGAGGCCAATGTGAAAATATCCTTCATGAGGGTGAACCAGTGGAAAGCATCCAGTCCAGATGGCATACCTGGCCAAATACTAAAGACCTGTGCTGACTAACTGGCTGGAGAATTTACCAATATCTTAAATCCCTTGCTTCAGCAGTCTGAAATACCCATCTACTTCATGCAGGCATCACTTATACCCGTGTTGTCTAAAAACAGCGTGGCAAACTACTTCAGTGACTGTCGTCTCAGTAGCACCTGCATCCACTATGATGAAATGCTTTGAAAGGCTGGTGGAGATACATATTAACTCCTGCCTGAGAAGTGACTTGGATCCATTCCAATTTGTTTACCATTTCAACACATTAACAGCAGATACCATTTCATTGGCTCTTCACTCAACCCTGGAACATCCAGAGCGAAGATGCTTATATCAGGATGCTCTTCATTGACTACAGCTTGGTATTCAATACTATCATCACCTCAAAACTAATCAATAAGCTTCAAGTGTGGTTGCGTTACAATCTGGAATGAACAGAAAGCCTACAAAATGAGAAGATACAGGCCAGTTTGATAAAGTATGTAAAAGGGTTAACACTTCACTAAATAGCAGCCTGTTTTTCTGCAAGAAACCGCTGGTGTTCAACAGATGTGCTAATTTTGTTATTCAATGCTGAGCAATATTTCTTTTCGAAGGTAGCTAGCTCGGGTTTCAGGTTGCTTATCTTCTTGTGCAGTCATGCATAGAGATAGGACAGCTCCAGTCTTTTTTGTGTATTAGGCTATTATGCCTATTCTGTAATTTGTCTCTCAGTACGGTCAAGCAATAGAGAAGTCTGACTCCAGCTTGGTAGGTGTGGGGAGTATCTGAATGAATATATCCATTTGTAAGGGGAACTGTGAGTTAGTTGGTGGATTAGGCAGAAACAGTTACAGATTGTTCATGTTTGAGTGACTGAGTAAGCCCCTTAAATAAAGAAAGTGCTTGTACTTATACGGTCTCTGAGTGATTTTATCCAAATTCAACTTCCACAAGTTCATCATGGGTAAAGCCCTCCACACCATTGAGTACACCTACATGGAGCACTGATATAGGAAAGCATCATTTATCATCCAGGCCATGTTCTCTTATAACTACTGCCATCAGGAGGAAGCTACAGGAGCCTCAGAACCCACAACACCAGGTTTCAGAAACAGCTATTGCCCCTTAACCATCAGGCTTTGGAACCAGAGAGGATAACTTTACTGAACTTCGCTTACCCCATCACGGGAAATGGGAGAGATGCGTTTGAGCACAGAGTTGATGGTGGAAGAAGGGAAGCCCCTTTGTTTAAAAAAGGAAGACACCTCCTTCGTCCTGGAATGAAAAGCGTCATCCTGAGAGCAGATGTGGTGGAGATGGAGGAATTGCGAGAAGGGGATGGCATTTTTGCAAGAGATAGGGTGGGAAGAGGAATAGTCCAGATAGCTGTGAGAGTCAGTGAGCTTACAGTAGATATCAGTAGCACTATTCCTTTTTCCCAGGGCTGAAATAGCTAACACGAAAGGGCATATTTTTAAGGTGCTTGGAAGTAGGTACAGAAGAGATGCCAGGAGTAAGATTTATCTTTTTTTTTTAAAACGCAGAATGGTGTGTGTGTGTGGAATGGGCTGCCAGTGGCAGAGGTGGAGGGAGAAACGATAGGGTCTTTTAAGAGACTTCTGGTTGGATACATGGAGCTTAGAAAGGTGACCTGATAGAGGTGTATAAGATGATGAGAGGCGATGATTGTGTGGATAGTCAGAGGCTTTTTCCCCAGGGCTGCAATAGCTAACACAAGACAGCACAGTTTTAAGGTGCTTGGAAGAAGGTACAGAGAAGATGTCGGGGTAAAACTCAGAGAGTGGTGAGTACGTGGAATGGGCTGCTGGAGATGGTGCTGGAGACAGATATTATAAGGACTTTTGTGAGACTGATGGACAGGTATATTAAGTTTAGAAAAATAGAGGGCTATGGGTAACCCTAGGTAATTTGTGGGCACAGCCAAAGGGCCTGTATTGTGCTGTAGGTTTTCTGTTTTCTCAAGTGAGTGAGTGTGCAAATAGCTCAGCGTGTCATGGAGACCAGCCTCTGTACGTAGGAACTCTGTACGTCTTGCTGCCTCAGTAAAGCATCTCAGTACTTTATGACTTTATTGTTGCCAAACAATTGATACTAGAGCATACAATCATCAAAGCGATATTTAATTCAGTGCTTTGTGCTCACTGGAGTACAAATCGATAGTAAATATAATAAAAATTTAAATTATAATAAATCATAAATAAAAAGTAGAAAACAGAAAGTAAGGTAGTACAAAAATAAAACCAAGAGACAGGTCCAGATACTTGGAAAGTACGGCCCAGATCCGGATCCATTCAGCAGTCTTATAACAGTTGGAAAGAAACTGTTCCCAAATCTGACTGTACGAGTCTTCAACCTCCTGAACCAGCTCCCAGAGGGAAGAAGGACAAAATTTGTGTGTTGGCTGGGTAGATTGTGTCCTTGATTATCCTGGCAGCACTGCTCTGACAACGTGCGGTGCAAAGTGAGTCCAAGAACAGAAGATTGGTTTGTCTGATGTGCTGGGCTGTGTTCACGATCTTCTGCAGCTTCTTCCGGTCTTGGACAGGACAACTTCCATACCAGGTTGTGATGCACCCTAGAAGAATGCTTTCTACGGTGCATCTATAAAAAATAGTGAGGGTTTTAAGGGACAGGCCAAATTTCTTCAGCTTTCTCAGGAAGTAAAGGCGCTGGTGGGTCTTCTTGGCAGTGGACTCTGCTTGGTTAGACCAAGTCAGGTCATTTGTGATATTGACTCCGAGGAACTTAAAGCTTTTGACCTGTTCCACCTGCACACCACCGATGTAGATGGGGTCATGCAGTCCGCTCCTCCTTCTGAAGTCAACAACCAATTCCTTCGTCTTGCTGACGTTGAGGGATAGGTTATTGTCTTCGTACCTTGCTACCAGGTTCTTAATTTCCTCTCTGTACTCAAACTCATCATGACCCGAGATACGGCCTACAATTGTGGTGTCATCAGCAAACTTATATATTGAGTTTGATGGAAACTTGGCTACACAATCATGGGTGTACAGTGAGTACAGTAGGGGGATGAGTACACAGCCTTGTGGGGCACAAGTGCTCAAACTGATCGTAGAGGAGAGCTATTTATACAGCCTGGGTCCTATCTGTGAGGAAGCTGAAGATCTAGCTGCAGATCTGTGTGCTAAGACCCAGGTTCTGGAGCTTAGGAATCAGTTTATTTGAAATGATGGTATTAAAGGCAGAAATGTAGTCAATGAAAAGGAGCCTTACATATGTGTCTTTATTCTCCAGGTGTTCTAAGGAGGAATGTAGTGCCAGAGAGATGACATCTGCCGCTAACCTGTTGCTCCGGTAGGCGAATTGCAAAGCCTCGAGGTTGACCATTCGCTCGAAGCACTTCATAGCAATTGATGTCAGAGCCACATGTCGATAGTCATTCAAGCATGCCACTTTTCTTTTCTTCGGCACCGAGATTATCATTGCCTTCTTAAAAGATGAGTGGATCTTAGACTTCATACGCCCGTGGCCCCCTCCTTTTTGAAAATCGCAGGATCGCTATTGATTTGGGTCAGGAGACCCAGGAAATGAGAGAGAGGCGTTTGGAATGTCTTGGCCCCACCCGGCGATATAAAGCTATGGGAAACGGCCATTGTCTCTTGGAGACAGAATTGTGTATTAAAATACTGTGCTTCGTGGAAGCCCTAAGGCAAAGTGGGCTGGTTGGGGGATGGCATCATTCCACCCTGATTGACACCTGAGACCCCGTGAGTGGGGATAAAAGAGGGCCTGTGGGAACAGCCCTTCAGGCACACGCACCAGGAGAAACGTTAGGAGTTCTGTGACAGCGTTTAATAGCAATAGCCGGTGGAGGGCCCACATGTGTCCTTTCCCGTTGCCCCGGGATTGGGGTCCTACCACAGAAGGCAGCTTAGCTAAGGAAGAGATCACCACTGACACCATTTGGAAGGATCAACCTCATAAAACGGAAAACCGGGCAAGTTCTAAACCTCCTGTCTCTCTCTCCAACCAAAAAGCTGTAGCTGGAATGAACTAAAGTGACTTTTATATTTCCATCGGACAATACATTACCCCCTAGACAACGATAGAGCTATTTCTTATTGATTATTGTTATACCCGCGCTTTTAAATTGAGTATTGATGAAATATTATCTGTATGTTTGCATTGATATTATTTTTTTGTATTTTTATCAATAAATACTGTTAAAAATAGTACCATCAGACTTCAACGGACCTCTCTATCTTTGCTGGTAAGTGACACAGTTACGGGGTACGTAACAGACTGAAGCAGGGAGACCACTTCCACCATGAACATTCTCTCTTCTTTGGGCCCAAGATGCAAAAGTCTAAAAGCTCGTACCAACAATCTCAAGGACCTTCTACCCCAGGTACAAGACTATGAAATTTTCCCCAGTAAAATATGATGGACTCGAACTCACAATCGATCTTATGACCTTGCACTTTATTTACCTGAACCACACTTCCTCTGTAACTGTTCACTATATTCTGCATTATTACTTTATCTTGCTCGACCTCAATGCACGATGTAAGGACTTTATCAGAATGATAAAGATGCAAGACAAGATTGAACAAGAGAAAACCTGCAGATACTGGAAATCTGAGCAACACACACAAAATCCTGGAGCCAGGCAGCATCCAGGAAAAGAGTACAGTCGACATTTCAGGCCAAAACCCTTCGGCAGGACTTACAGTCGCTGTTTCAAGCGACTGCCTGGTCTGCTGAGTTCCTCAAGCATTGTGTGTGTGTTACTTATAAGACAAGCTTTCCACTTTCTCTCATTGCATATGACAATACACCGATTTCAGCAGTCATCTGCTCATGCATTTGTCAATCATCATTACCACTATTTTCCTTGTTCTTAAACACGGCACCAGACAGCAAAAACCAACAGGAATTAGTGAATTTTAGGCACACTTGAGATGCATCACGTAATAATATATCGTAGAAAATGTTAAGCCATATCCATCAGATATTCCATATATGAACTATTCAACGGAATTAATCTTTTACTTTTACTAACTCGGTTTTAATACTGTTAAGAGATCCTTCTGTACTCGAATATGGCTTTAAATATTCCCCCGTTTCGTTATAATCTTTACATCTGTTTTCCCATTTTCTAGCGAGTGTACCAGCGACACTCCCTCCACCTGCACGGTCGGACCCGACACTCCCCCGCCACCGACACGGCCGGACCGGACTCTCCCCCGCCACCGGCCGGACCGGACCCGACTCTCCCCCGCCACCGGCCGGACCGGACCCGACTCTCCCCCGGCACCGGCCCGGCCGGACCGGACCCGACGCTCCCCCGCCACCGGCCCGGCAGGACCCGACTCTCCCCCGCCACCGGCCCGACCGGACCCGAGTCTCCCCCGCCACCGGCCGGACCGGACCCGACTCTCCCCCGCCACCGGCCCGGCCGGTCCCACAAGTAACACGGCAGCTATGGTTACCTCGGCACCAGGCGACTCCTCGATCCAGCAGCACAACCCCGCGCAGACCCAGCAGCCACTGCGCGCCGCCCTCTCAGTGGACGGCGAGGCGCCTTCGCCAACTCCGATTGGCCGGCTGGAAATTCCAGCAGCCACTGCGCGCCGCCCTCTCAGTGGACGGCGAGGCGCCTTCGCCCACTCCGATTGGCCGGCTGGAACTCCCAGCAGCCACTGCGCGCACCCGCCTCCTCTTTGGAGACGGGCCTCCTCTGGAGGAGGAGGAAGGGGAGGGGAGGAGATGAGATACTGGCTAGTGCAATGGTTTAAACTCCTGGCAAGAACTGCGGCTGTGACCTGAGCTTTTACGTGTACGAATGGTGCGAGAACAGATAGTGGGAAGACGCAGTAACTCTCCTCTTCGCACGCAGTGGGTTTGTGGAGGAGGATGAACGGACTTGTGTCGCGTTTTGTCCCGAGCAGCTGCGTGGCAGAGGACCCCGATCCGCGGGCTGTGCCCGGGGACGCACACGAAGACAAACATCGGGTGCGGCTGGCAGATCAACTTGGTGAAAGACGCTCTTCGGCCGCGCCCGGAACTTGGTCTACCAGCTCATCGAGATGGCCGTGGAAGAATGCTGCCTCCTGGCACATCCCAGGCTGCCAGGGTTGCGTAGTGAGGGGTGCACAGGAGCTTGGTGCAGCCACCGCAAGGGTTCGATGAGGAAGGACCACAGTGTAGGGTTCTTCGCCCTTCAATTGCTGCAGTATTTATATAAAAACCTTGAGCTGCAGCAGTGTTCGAACAGTATGAAAAGCATTGACCGTACATCTCTGACATTAAATGTACCTATTGAACCTATTGATTGGTTGGGTGATGAATTATTGAAGTTTACCACCCACACGAGGTGCAGAAATGCTGTTGATGTACGGTAATAGAACAGGACAGAAAACATTGACTATGAATGTAAAGTATTCGACTGCATTGAACCGTTTATTTTTGGCATTTTTCTTATGGACAAGGTTTATATTGAGGCGCATGGACAGGATAGATAGTAACCTTTGTCCTGGGACACTCGAGTCCAGAACGCGATTATTGCTCAGTGAGCTTAAAAATGTTCAGTAAGCAGCAGAACATTCATCAAAAGTATGGCATGAGATCTGTTATCTGAAGGCGTTATATCGTTATTAAATCCTGTTGCATTGTTTGCATCACGTTTGTAATTTTGCCACAAATAAAGGTTATGTTTACCTGAAGTTCCATGCTTAAATGCATACTCAGCCATACTCTGCTTTGGAAACCTGCTCAGAAGAATCCAAAAAGATACAGCACAGGAACTGAGAAAAAATCGATAGTATATTGTCAAATACACCCGGGTGCAAGGAAATTCCTTGCTCGCATGAAGCTTACGTAGAGAACAAAATACATAAAGGTCACTCCCTTTATTAGGTGCCTCCTCTATCTAACAAAGTGCACTTAGTGTTCTGCTGATCTTCTGTTGCTGTAGCCCATCCACTTCAAAGTTCTCGGTGTTGTTCGTTCAGAGGTGCTCTTTAGCACAATACTGTTGTAACGTGTGGTTATTTGAGTTACTGTCAGCTTGATCCAGTCTGGCGGTTCATGTTTGACCTCTCTCTTTAACAAGGCGTTTTGGCCCGCGGAACAGGAGGGAACAAGTTTTAATGGTGGGGGGGGGGTGTTAAAGGAGTTTTGAGCAGTAAGTTTTCCTTACACAAAAGATGGTGTCGGCAACGTGCTGGAGGCAGATGACGTTTGCTATATTTAAAAGGATTTTGGACTCGAAACGGCATAGAGGGGTCGAGCCCTAATGTGGGCGATTGGGATTAGTATAGGTATACACTGTGGTGAAAGGGCCTGTTTCCGGCCTGTACGATTCTATATTTTCAGTTGATAATTTATTTTTGATCATGTAATATGGGGCTTCGACCAGCAGGTGACACTATAATCGCTGCCTGAAAGCCAGACCAGAGCCACTCACTCACAGTCGGAAAATCACAAACATTCACTCAGCTGGAAAATTGTGTCATGTTTTCGTTTTGTCGTACCCCAAAGTATAATCACAACACCGATTTCATCACTCCTTCTCTTTCTCCTCCCCTGCCTTCCCGATCCGTCCATCACTCACACATTCCTTCCTCCGCTTCCCCACCTCACCTCCTTCCCTTTATTGCAAACTGTCTTTTCCTAACAGACACCATCTTCAGTCCTTTGTCACTTACTCCTACTACCTCCCAGCTTATTATCGTATCACAGCTATCTCCCCTCTTTCCACTTCTGATGAAGGTCTCGACTCAAAACGTCGGCAGTCCATGGACGTTGCCTGACCCACGAAGTTCCTCCAGTAATTTCGCATGACTCCAGTTTTACAGCATCAGCAGTCTTGTGTCTCTGTGAAATAATGGTGTGGTTTTAAAATGATTAAAACGCGATGTTACTGTTATTGCCTCAGGACATCGAAATGTTCTGATTGCTGGATCTATTGATTGTTGTAAAATCAAGGGATGTGGGGATCGAACAGGAAAATAATGTTTTATATTATATTAAAATTAAATTTTATTCATAATAAAAATAATATAAGAAGAAACCGTGTGATGCCTTTCACTCTTCCCTTCATAGTCAATGCATCACGTAGTGTTCTGTTACACTGCTTAAAACTAGTTGCACGATTGTTACACATATGGTCTCTTGGGGTGATACCCGACTACAATAGTTAAGGGGCTTCCTCGTCCACCTCCCTCCAGTAGCGGAAGAACTCCACGCAGTGGTCCACTCCCTCGAGGTAGAACACAGCCATGGTTTTGACAAATGGCAGAGCGGGCACTGGGGGTGGGGTGGGGTGGGGTGGGGTGGGCAACTCCCGTTCACATTTCTTTCTTTTCTGGACTGAATGAAATAATTCACTGGGTAAAAGTGGGGCGACCTGTTGAACAACGTACGGAAGAGTGTCAACATGTTAGGGAGGACTGATCATCTTTTATTAATCTCTCTGTTACATACATACGTACCATATATTTATCAATCCTCTCTCTCTGTCCCTATCCCGCTTTCTCCCTCCATTCATTCTTACATCCTGACCTAACTGATTCAATAGTATCTATTTGCGATTCAGACATTCAGTAGGTTTTTCAATCTTTTGACTGTTTCCCGCGAGGGACAGTGTTAAGAATTGCAGATCGGCAAAATAAATTTTCACAAATCCCTGTCTCCGCACCCCCCTCCCCCCGTGCTTGTCTCGTGACCTGAAGCCATTTGCAAACCATTTGCACTCATTTCATTCACAATTCTGCACGTAGCGTTCCCCTTCAGTTGCGAAATGCTGACGCTGCCTGCTGTTCGAGTCCGACACGCCGTGTTCAAAAGCACTGCTCCCCGGCGGCGAAGGCAGATGAGTCACAAGCTATGTAACCGGGCGGTGTGAAAATCCGCGGCCGTGTTGAAAGGGAGTTTCTGTTTGCGCATAGCCTGATATGTCGACTTCTGCTCGCAGTGTATACAACACCGTGTGCAGATTGGACCGCCTCCTGAACCTTGGCCCCGCTGCTCGTCTAGCTGTTTTTCATAGCTCTGCTTTATTCACAATATATATCTGATACGATATATACGCGAGGCGTTGATGTCATTTGACTAATTTCGCGCATTTTTAACGCTATACAGGTGTATACCATTAACACTAATATGGGGCATTTGAGGAGTTTCCCTGCGGTATAGAGATGCCCTCGGGGCAGCTACCTGGTTTTTAATGAGCCACGATTACCCGCCCAACACTTTACTATACATAATATATACATTAACGTACAAGTTATTAAAGTAATATTAGAGTCCGCAGCAGTCCACGGACGCTGTCGAGAGTTTCCAACACTTTTTGTCGGGATATTTAGAGCAAGTGGAAAATTTCCGTCTCCCGTCACCTCTTGTCTAATCACGGATCAGTTGCTGAGCTGGCAAGACGATACTGTCCGTGTGGTGTGTTTATCTTTACTGAAACCCCGCTATCGACAGCTATAGTGGCTGCGGGACGGGGAGGGGGTCACTGTGTGAGAATTAGCGTGTGTTCCCGTTACCCAGTACTGTAATCAATCCGCCCCGGGAAAACACGATACAGTCTGTCCTTGGCACCCTGCCCTGATTTGCACTCAGCGCCGAAGACTTGCGCACCGCCCCACTCCGCTCCCGTCTGCACTCGATCCCGTTCGCTGCTCTATAAGTATGGTGCCCCCGACCGTCAGCACATTCAGCAACTCGGTGCGAATAGAAGCGAACTACCTGAGAAGCGGAGAAGAAGGAGGAAAGCATTAAGGATGTCTGACACCCCGTGCACGTGCTTCCAGAGTAAGTTGTGGGAACTGACGAACGGGGCTCGGACCCTACTTGTAATGTCCAACGGAACTTTTCAGTAATTCTGTTTTCCTTATAATTGAACAGGCGGTTCTTGTAGCTGCGGAGACAACTGCAAGTGTCAGAACTGCAAGTGCACCTCGTGTAAGAAGAGTGAGTTTACGGAATTTAGAGACCGGCTTTAACAACTTTATGGGGGGGAGGAAGGACAAGTTTTTTTTTATTACGTATAACGACCGTTTGGCTCACCGGGTCCAAACCGTCTGCTATCAGAGTATTATTCCAAGCCCTTATTCCCCCGTACCTCCAAAACATTGTCAAGCTCGTGTGCTGTTAACTGCCACCCGATTCTTTCGCCGCTTCCCTGCTTTGTTTTACTTCTGGACAAAATGCTGCGGCCACTTAACCACTTGGTGACGGGTCTTGGCCCGAAAAGCCCCTCTAAATAGATGCCGCCTGACCTGCTGGGTGCCGTCAGCCTTTTATATGTGTTGCTCTGGACTTCCAGCATCTGCAGAATATCTTGTGTTTACCGCTAACCTCCTAACCCGCTTCTTTTGGGCTGTGAGAGGAGCCCAGAGCAACCCGAGGAACCCCAGCGGAGTTCTCGCAGGGAGAACCTGCAAACCCCACACGGGCAGCACCTGAGGTCATGTTGGAACCCGGTTGCTGGAGGGCTTCCTGCAGTGCCATTTATTTCTTTTTCACATTCCCCTTGTCCAGCTAATACTTTTCCCCACAGTAACACTGCCATGTGTGGCGAATTAACCCTGTTTTCTTGCGAGCTGACTCCGAACCCTCCCCCCGCCCACCATGGCAACTGCTTGTTAGTAATGTAACGTTAGAGCCTGCAACCTGTACTGGACCAGGAGTCCGTGTCGGTAGGATGTTGCAAGCTAAACTCGTCCCCGGCTTTCTTTCGTCTAGGCTGCTGCGCCTGTTGCCCAGTCGGCTGCAGCAAGTGCGCCCAGGGCTGCGTGTGCAAAGGAGAAGGGGACAAGTGCAGCTGCTGTCAGTGAAGCTCGTCACCCGGGACCAGCCAACACGCCTTGCTTTGTAACGTGGACTTTTGTATGATTATTCACTGGGGGGGGGGGGGGGTTATAATCAAGAATGTTAATAATTTCTCTTTTGTACTTTGTTCTGGATGCATTGAACTGTATCTGATTAAAATACTATAGAAAAATACATCGGGATTTTGTTTTTGTTTCTCGGGGAATGAGAGCAGCAGGGTCACGACACGTTTAAACAGGAAACTCACAGAACTCTCGGGCAGACGGGCCGGGATAACATTTTACCAGCCAGAAACCCTGTAACGTGACAGAGATAATTAAAATCACAACTTGTGTGAAAGATTGTAATGTACAGCGGCGGAACAATCAAAGGGGAGAATACTGGAATGAATTTACGGAGCTGTGTCAGTATGGCAGTAAAGGTATTGCTCCACTGGGCCCTATAGTCTGTGAAGTTTCACACTGCAAACTCATTTTTCAAAAGTTCGATCAATGCTTTCCAAAGAGTTAAAGAGTCCTGACGAAGGGTCTTGGCCCGAAACGTCGACTGTGCTTCTCCCTATAGATGCTGCCTGGCCTGCTGTGTTCCACCAGCATTTTGTGTGTGTTGTCCAAAGAGTTAAAAGCAAGTTTTGATTTTGTTCTGGCTCAGAAGTAGTTTTACAAGCATTTTGTTATTTTGAAATCAATCCGCCGAGTGCTGTTCACCCTAAAGCTGGTGACTTCGTCCTGCACACCTTCACTCGAGAAACAACGCTTCTCCGGTGCTGCCAGGCAAGCAATGATTGAGGTGGCAGATCATGGTGTTTCCAAGAGCCGCACCCGACGCTTTAATCTCAGCAGCGTCCGCAGAACATGCCGCCTGCAAAACGCTCTGTCGTTTCTCACCTCCTGTACCTTGACAGCTCCCGAACAATCTGTGACCTCCACCGCCAGGAAGGGAGAAACTCCTTTCGCAGTCTCTCCTTCAAGTAGCACATCTTGCTAACTTGGAAATGTGTTACTGGTTCTTCGTCCTAGCTGAGTTAAATTACAAAGTATTTTACATAACTTTAAAATTCAAAGGAAAGTCACAGAACCATAGAAAAGTATACAGCACAGAAACGGCCATTTGGCCCATCTAGTCCATGCTGTAAATGGCCATTCCCATTGTCCTTCACCCGGACCATAGCCTTTCATACCTCTACTATCCACGTAGCTATCTAAACTTCTCCGAACAATTAAAATTGCAGCTCATTTCACACTCCTACATCCTTCTGAGTGAAGAAGTTTCCCCTCATGTTCCCCTTAAACTTCTCATCATTTACCCTTAATCCATATCCTCTGGTTGGAGTCCCACCGAACCTCAGTAGAAAAAGTCTGCTTACATCTACCCTATTTATAGCCCTCATAATATTGTATACCTCTATTAGATCTCTTCTCAATTGTCTACGTTCTAAAGAATATAGTACTACCCTGTTCAATCTTTCCCTATAACTCAGGTCCTCCAGACCTGGCTAACATCCTTGTAAATTTTCTCTGTACTCTTTCAAACTTGTTTACACCTTTCCTGTAGGTAGGAGACCAAAACTGCACACAATTCTCCAAATTAGGCTTCACCAACGTCTTATACAACTTCAACATTACATCCCATCTCCTGTACTCAATACATTGATTTATAAAGACCAATGTGCCAAAAGCTTTCTTTATGACCCGATCTACCTGTGATGACGCTGTCAGTGAATTATGGGTCTGTATTCCCAGATCCCTTTGTTCTACCACACTCCTCAGTTCCCGTCTGTTCACTGTGTATGAGCTAACCTGGTTGGTCCTACTGAACTGCAAAACCTACCATTGTCTGTATTAAATTCCATCTGCCATTTTAGCCCATTTTTCAGCTGATGCAGATACCTCTGCAAGCCATGATAGTCCTCATTGCTGTCCACTGCACCCCCAAACTTGGTGTCATCCACAATTCACTGATCCAGTTTACCTCATTATCATCAAGATCAATGATATAGATGACAAATAACAAAGAACCCAGCACCGATCCCTGCAGCACACCACTAGTCACAGATTTCCAGTCAGAGAGACCACCCTTTACTACCAGTCTCTGGCTTCTCCCACAAAGTCAATGCCTAATCTAATTTCCTACCTCATTCTGAATGCCAAGCGACTGAACCTTCTTGGCCAGCCTCCCATGCGGGACCTTGTCCAATGTCTTACTAAAGCCCATGTAGACAACGTGCCTTGCCTTTCACCACTCTCCAGGTAACTTCCTTGAAAAACTCTAAGCTTGGGTTAGACATGACCTACCACGCACGAAGACATGCTAACTATCATTAATCAGTCCATATCCGGTCACCTAGAGTACTTATCAATGACTTCCCTACAACTGATGTCATGCTCACCGGCCTATAGTTTCCTGGTTCCTGTTTAAAGTCCTTTTTAAAAAGCTGAACAACATTGGCTATCCTCCAATCCTCTGATACCTTATCTGTCACTAAATGTTTCAAATATCCCTGCTAGGGCCCCAGAATTCCTGCATTTAAATCCAGTAGGGGCTGAGGGAACACCTTGTCAGGCCCTGGGGATTTATCCACCCTGATTTGCCTCAGGGTAGCAAATATCGCTTCCTCTGTAATCTGTACAAGGTCTACCATCAATGCTGCCCTCAAATGCATCTCTTCCATTTCATGCACGTCTGCCCTCAACCCATCCTCCCACCAGCATGCCAGGGATAGGGTTCCTCTTGGTCTCTCTTACCACCCCAACAGCCTCTGCGTCGAGCACATAACACTCTGTATCTTCTGCCATCTCCAACGGGATCCCACCACCAAACACATGTTTCCCTCCTCCAACTTTCTGCTTTCTCAGGGATCGCTCCCTATGCTACTCCCTTGTCCATTCGTCCCTCCCCACTGATCACCCTTCTGGGACACCCTTGCAAGCAGAACAAGTGCTACAACTACCCCTACACCTCCTCCCTCACTACCATTCAGTGCCTCAAACAGTGCTTATGGGTGAGGTGACAATTCACCTGTGAGCTTGTTGTTGTTATTTACCGTGTTTGGTACTCCCGGTGTGGCTTCCTGCACATCGGTGAGACCCGAGGTAGATTGGAAGACCACTTTGCCAAGCACCTATGCTCCATCCGCCAGAAAGAACAGGATCTCCCGCTGGCCACCCATTTTAATTCCACTTCCTATTCCCACTCCTGAAATGTAAGCCCATGGCCTCCTTCAGTATTGTGATGAGGCCACACACTGGCTGGAGGAGCAATACCTTAAATTATATTTGGTTACCCTCCAACCTGATGGCCTGAACATCGATTTCTCCAGCATCCTGTAATACCACCACCTCTCCCCCACCCCTTCACCATTCTCTATTCCCCTTTCCCTCTCTCACTTTATCTCCTTTCCTGCCCATCACCCCAATCTCTGTTGTTCCTCCCCCTTTTCTATCTTCCATGGTCTTCTGTCGTCTCCTATCAGATTCCCGCTTCACCAGCCCTGTATCTCTTTCACCAATCAACTTCCCACCACTCTACCTCACTCCTCTCCCCTCTCCGTTTCACCTATCACCTTGTGTTTCTTTCTCCCCTCTCCCAACCTTCTACCGCTCAGTCATCTTTTTTTTTTCCCCCTCCAGTTTTGATGAAGGGTCTCGGCCCAAAACAACGACTGTATCCTTTTCCATCGATGCTGCCTGGCCTGCTGAGTTCCTCCAGGATTTTGCGTATGTTGCTTGGATTTCCAGAATCTGCAGATTTTCTTTTCTTTTTCCATGTATTTGATGCTGCTTTGCCTCACTTCTAAGGACAATATATCCATCTTCCAAGTAAATACTGTTGAAAGGAACACATTTAAGATCTCCCCCATCTGTTTTAGCATTACACAAGGATTTCCATTCTGGTCTTCGAGGGGACCCATTTCGCCCCTCGCAATCCTTTTGCACTTACTGTATCTGTAGAATCCCTTGGGATTCTCCTTCACCTTGTCTGCTGCAGCAACTTCATGCCTTCTGTTAACCTTCCTGGTTTCTTTCTTAAGTGTTGCCTTATATTTTCTGTAGTCCATAAGCATTTAATTTGTTCCGTTCAAAAGCTGGATATCTCAGCAGGTCGGGCAGCTCCTTGGTATGAACATTGAATTCTTCAATTTCCGTTAATTCCCTCCCTCTCCCTTACACCATCCTACTTTCTCTCTGTCTCCTCTTCTAGCTGCCTATCACCTCTCTCGTGATTCTGCCTTCCTCTATTACCCATAGTGCTTTCCCCTTACATTCCTTCTTCACCTCTCCGGCCTATCCCCTCCCTGCTTCCACTCCCCCACCCCTTGATCTTTCCTCTGATTGGTTTTCCACCCTCCCCCCACCTCCTTTATAGGGCCCCTGCCCACTCCTTCATCAGTTCTGATGAAGGGTCTCAGCCCAAAACGTTGACTGCTCATTTCAACCGATGCTGCTCGAACTACTGAGTTCATCCGACTTTTGTATGTGTTGATTTGACCACAGCATCTGCAGTGCAATTTCTGTTTAATTTGTTACGATCTTGCCTACACCTGCCAAGCATCTGCTTTTCACTCTTTGCCTGGGCGTCAATATCACTTGAAAACCAACAATCTCTTCACTTGTTATCTTTACCTTTTATTCTGACAGGCACATACAAGCTTTGTGTTTTCAAAATTTCACCTTTGAAGACCAAGTACACCATTGCCAGAAAACAGCTGGTCCCATTCCATACTTGCCAGCTCATTTCTGATCCATCAAATTTAGATTCGCCAATTTAGATTCTCAAGCAGTTGGCCAGACCTATCTCTTTCCATATTTACTTTGAAAGATACAGCTTTATGGTCACTGGATGCCAAGTGCTCCCTACCAAAAATCCTCCATCACCTGCCCTGTCTCATTCCCTGATAGCAGATCCAGTATTGCATGCTCTCTTGTCGGGACTTCAACATACTGATGAAGGAAACTTTCCTGATCTTCATCTGATAAACACTATGTCATCTAGTCCTTTAGCAGTTTGGGATTTCCAGTCAGTAAGTGGGAAGTTAAAATCACCTACTGTCACAACCTTATGGATTTTGCAACAGTCTGCGATCTCTCTATAAATATGTTCCTCTAAATCTCGTGGACTATTGAGTGCTTAATAATATAGCCCCATTAATGTGGTCATACGTTTAATATTCGTCAGCTCCACCTATAATGCCTCATAAGACAAGTTCTCCAGTCTGTCATGACTGAGCACTGCAGTGACATTTTCCCTGCCGAATAACGACACCTCTCCTCCTTTAATCCCTCCATCTCGGTCACATCTAAAACAACAGAATTCCAGAATATTAAGCTGCTAGCCCTGCCCCTCCTGCATCCAGGCCCCACTAATGTTTATAGCATCATAATTTATGGTGTTAATCCACGGCCTGAGCTCATCTGCCTTTCCTACAATACATCTTGCATTGAAATATATGCAACTTAGGATATTAGTCACACTGGGTTCAACCTTTTGATTCCTGACTTTGTCTGAGGTCTTACCAACATCGGACTCCACCATCTGTTCTGACTCTGGTTCCTATCCCCCGGAATTCTAGTTTAAACCTTTCCCAGCAGCACTAGCAAACCTTCCCGCAAGCATATTCCCCTTGCAGTTCAGGTGCAAACCATTTCTTCAGTACGGGTACTACTTTCCTGGAAGAGAGCCCAGTGATCCAAAATTCTGACACCCTCCCTCCTACACCAAATCCTTAGCCACGTGTTAGATTGTATGGTCTTCCTATTTCTGGTTGCAATCTGAGATGACAACCCTGGAGGTCCTGTCCTTTAACTTAGCACCTAACTCCTAGAACTCCCTATGCAGAACCTTGTCACTCCTACTACCCATGTCATTGGTACGAACATGGGCCACGACCTCTGGCTGTTCGCCCTCCCACTTAAGATTGCTGCGGACTGAGTCCGAGATTTCACAGGCCCTGGCATCTGTGAGGCAATATATCATTCGTGAATCTTATTCACACCCACAGAACCTCCTGTCTGTTCCCGTAACTAATGAATTCCCTTTCGCCAGACCGGGTCTCTTCTCCCCCTTTCCCTTCTAAGTCACAGAGCTAGACCCAGTGCCAGAGACTTGACTACTGTGACTTTCCTTTGTTAGGTCAACCCCACCCGCCTAACAGTATCGATAGCGATGTTCCTCTTGCTGAGTGGGATGGCCTCACAGGTACTCGGCACTGGCTCCTTAACCCTTTCCCCTTCCTGACTGTCACCCAATTTCCTGTTTCCCGTACCTTGGGTGTAACTACTTCTCTCTATGTCCAAGCACCTCTTCAGTCTCTGTAAAAGATACAGAGTTCATTCAATTCCAGTTCTATATCCTTAAGATGGATTATCAGAAGCTGCAGCCGGATGAACTTCTCACAGTTGTAGTTGTAAGGGACACTGGAGGTCTCCCTGCCTCCCCACATCACAAGAGGAGCTTTGCACTATCCTGCCTGGCGTTGCTACCGTCCTAGCTGAACATATAAAAAGAAGGGAAGGGAAAAAAACTTAACCTAGCTCTTTCCTTTTCATTGTTTCTCTGACTGAAGCCTCTCTTTGCTGAAGCCGCGAAGAGCTAAGGCCTCAAGATCACCACTCTGACTCTGTCCACTCAGACGATGGCCCTGCCTTCCTTTAACTTGCTCTTGCTAATCAATCTCAAACGTGGATTGGTCACTGGTGAAAGATCTATTATGCGGTTGCAACCCATTGTTCCCCTTTTCTACTTAGGCAGTGGATCTGTGTGAAATTCCCTCCTGCCAAGCTTCCGATGTCCAGATTGTTCAGAGACCCAGAGCATGGGTCTTCAGGCTCCTGGACCGCCATGTTGATGGTAATAATGAGAAGGGAGCATATCCACATAGTGAGAATCTCCAATGATGGATGCCACTTTTTGAGGGACTGCCTGTTGAAGATGTCCTCAATGACGGGGAGTGTTATGCCCTCCAGGCTTAATATTGAATATTCAGTTTTAGGGAGCTCACTTTCTGCAGAAATGACCAGTTCTGCTGTGTGTTACATTGCTGTCATATTGACTCAGATCTTCTCCCTCCACTGACACTGCCTGACCTACTGGGCAATTCCTAATCTCTGACCTGCATGACTTCGCTTCTCCATGTTGCTTTGTTTTACATCTCTCATTCCTTCAGTAACCCATCAACTGGACGACTTTCTCATCAGCTTATCAGCACACCTACCTAGGCCTCAACTGGCCAGAGAGATTATTTTATCCCCTCTGCCATTATCCTCTTTGCAACTTCAAACTGACTTTCTTTCAGAATCAGAATCAGGTTTATCTCGCAGATTTTGTTGTGAAATTTGTTGTCTTTGAGGCAGCAGAACATTGCAATATATAGTAATAGAAAAAATGTGTATTACCGTAAGTGTGTGTATATATAAACAAGTTAAATTAAATCAGTGCAAAATCAATAAGTAGAAAAGTAGTGTTAATGGGATCAATGTCCATTTGGGTATGGGATGGCAGAGGGGAAGAAGCTGTTCCTGAATCGCTGAGTGTGTGCCTTTAGGCTTCTGTACCTCCTTCCTGATGATAGCAATTTGAAGAAGGCCTGTCCTGGGTGATGGGGGTCCCTCATGATGGGCTCTGCCTTTCTGAGACATCACTCCTTGAAGAAGTCCTCGATACAACAGAGTCAGTTGCCCATGGTGGAGCTGACTAAGTTTGCAACTCTGCAATTTATTTCATTCGTGTGCAGTAGCCCCACACCCAACCCCTTTGCAGACAATGATGTAGCCAGTTAGAATGCTCTCCAGGATAAATGTGCAGAAATTTGCAAGAGTCTTTGATTTCTTGCCATATCTCCTCAAACCCCTAATGAAATATAGCCATTGCCGTGTATTCCTTGTAGCTGCATCGATAGGCTGGGCCTAGGACAGATCCTCAGAGATACTGACACCTAGAAACTTGAAATTGCTCACTCTTTCCACTTCTGATCCCTCTATGAGGAGCAGTGTGTGTTCCCTCATCTTACCCTCCCTGAAGTTTATAATCATTTCATAGGTCTTACTGACATTTAGTGCAAGGTTGTTGCTGTGACATCACTTAAATAGCTGAAACATCTCACTCCCGTATGCCCTCTCGTCACCATTTGAAATTCTGGCAATAATAGTTGTGTCATCAACAAATATGTAGGTGGCATTTGAGCTGTGCTAGCCACACAGTCATGGGTGTAGAATGTGGGCTAAGCAAACATCCCTGATTGTCAGCGAGGTGGAGATGCCATTTCCGATCATCACAATTTGTGGTCTTCAAGTTAGGAAGTTGATGATCCAGTAACAGAGGGAGGTATTGAGGCCCAGATTTTGGAGCTTTTCGATCAGAAGGGCAGGAATGGTTGTATTAGGTGTTGTATTAGGTCCTGCATCCTGACGTGGGTATTAGTATTGTCCAGGTGATTCAAGGCCGCATGAAGAGCCAATGAGATCACATCCAACATAGACCTATTGTGGTGATAGGCAAATGGAAGTGGGTCCAGGACCTTGCTGAGACAGGAGTTATTTCTAGCCATAAACAACTCCTCAAAGCACCTCACCACTGTAGATGTGACTGCTACAGGAGGATAGTCATTAAGGCAGATCTCCCCGCTCTTCTTGGCAACTGGTTTAATTACTGCCCTTTTGAAGCAGGTGGGAACTTCCAACTGTAGCAACGATTAATTGATAATATCTTTGAACACCCCTGCCGGCTGTTGGCACAGGTTGCTGGCTGTTGGCACAGGCCTTACCAGGTTCTGCCACCTTATAAGGGTTCACCCTTTTGAATGATAGCCTGACTTCAGCCTCTGAGACAGAGATCACAGGGTCACTGGGTGACACAAAGATCCTCACAGCTGTAGTTTTAACCTCCCTTTCAAAGCGAGCATAAAGGGCATTGAGCTCATCAGGGTGTGAAACATCACTGCACTGCACTGGTGTTTTGTTCTGTAGGAAGTAATGGCCTGCAAACCTTCCCAGAACTGACGTGCATCCGATTCCGCCTCCAACCTCGTTTGGAATTGTCCTGTTGCTGTTCAGAGAGCCTTCTGTCAGAAAGATCAGGTGCTTCAACCTGAAATGTTTACACATTCTTACTCCATAGATGTGGCTTGATCTTTTTTAATGTTGCTGTCTTTTTTTTATGCTTCAGATCACTGGCATCTATAGCTTCTTTGTATCTTCTCAAAGGTATTTAGGGTTAGAGAATAAATAATCAACATCCAGATCATTAAATGTAACTTCTTTATCAGTATCAGTATCAGTAATTCTTAACAAGTACTGCAGATGAGGGTGGCATGTAGCGAAAATAAACGTCAAGGGGTAAAATATGGGACATGGGGTGGGGAGGTGGGAAACCAGTGTCGATGTTACAGTAAGGCAAGGGTAAAAGACAATGTCCAGGCAAGAATATCCAGGGGCGGTGTGCAAACAAAAGAGAAACCTTTTTCTAGAAACATCCTTGAAGAACATAACTTTTCTCTACACAGTAGAGCGTGATGGAGATTGACAAAATAAGAATATAACAGAAGGATAACAAACACACCCAATAACTAAGACAATTTGCAAAGTATCAGTGGTTGCCATCTTGTAGCTTCTACTGACTTATAACACCTCTGTTGTGAATAGCAATTGATCTTTGCAAGTAAGGAATTCAAATATATTCAGTTTACCAGGTGGGCAATATTTGTAACTGATAAGCCAATTTTATATAAGAATAGCATTTTCTTGTCCTGTTTTCAGAACAGTGTGATGGCAGGGCCCATGCTGTTCTCCTTGTGCACAGGTAAAATAAAGTACGATTGAAGAATAAGTGTGCATGTGTTCTGAGTCCAGTTAATTGGCAGCAACACCAGAAGTAACTGAGCAGTTATGCAATAAAGGGAACTAAAGGCGATGCTTGGCCATAACTGGGTAAATGAGGACAGGACTGAATAAGAGCATCATAAATAAAGGCAGGAGTAGGGAACTTCACCTGTTCAATGTGACCATAGCAGACCCTTCACCTTACTTCTCCCCTGTGATAACCCGCCCCCGCTTGATTCGATAGTTCAGCCCACAGCAGTGATTTCTTCCATGTGAAAGAGTCAGAAGCGGTGAAGCATCGCAGAATCTTCCCTGACTGCTCCTTCTGACTGAGCGTCGGTCTGCAGATGATAGACAGAGGACAATCTCACTGAGGTGCAGAAAAACTGTCTCATTTTTACTATGTACTGTACATAGCAGTTGTGGTCGAAATGACAATAAAAGTTGACTTGACAAAGAGGGAGCAGAAGGCCGGCTCGAAGTGGGAGACAATTTGTGGGTCCTAGTCTGGCACAATGTCCTGAGGGAAACCGTGAAGGTGAACGACATGCTGGAGAACCAGGTCCACCATCTCAGCAGCTGACAGAAATTTGGAGAAGGCAATAAAGTGGACTGCCTTAGGGAACCAGTCCACCACTTCCATGATCACTGTGGTCCCATCCGACGGTGGCAATCTTGTGATGAATCCATGGTGATGTGGGACATGGGTATCGAGGGATTGGTAGAGCCTGCAGAGCCACTGCTTGGAGGAATTGGACTAAACACATTGACAACAGGCAGAGGCAAACTGAGATACTTTTGCGATCATGGTCAGGCAGCAGAACTGGCATTGCAGTAAGTTCAGAGACAGTCATGTGCCTGGATGGCCAAAGATGGGTGAGTACATCTGCCGACCTGTATAGGCGGTTGTCAGGTGTATTGGCCAGAGCTGCAGGACCTGGCAGTTCTCAAGATCTCAGACAATTCTGGCAAGTATGGAATGAGGGGCTGAGGGATGATCTGTTTCAGCTGGGTCAAATTGTCATGACAGGGTATCCACCTTAGCATTCTTAGAGCCCAGTCAGTAGGAGCTGGGGCATTGAATTTCTCAAAGAAGAGGGCCCACCAAGCCCGATGTTGATTGAGTTGCTAGGTCTGTTGTATGGATTTGAGGTTCTGGTGGCCAGTCTAGATCAGGAAGAGGTTGGTGTTTCCCATCAGTCAATGTCTCCATTCTTCCAAGACCCATTTTATGGTGAGTAGCCTCCTGTCTCCTACTCCATAGTGGTGCTGTGTAGGTTTGAACTTGCAAAAGAAGAAGGCACAAATGTGTCCCTTACCGTTGGGTCCTTTCTGGGAGAGGATGATTCCGGCGCTCACACCTGGTGAGTCCAGCTCTACCACGAAAGGTCCAGAGGGGTTGAGATGGCAGAGATTGGGAACAGATGTGCAGAATCTCTTGAGGTCCTTCAAAGGCTTGTCCATGGCAGTAGAACAGGTCGTCTGTCAGGTAGGTGATTTGGTGAGGGAGGTGTGAGGAATACTGTAGGTTCTGATGAAATGGCAGTAGAAGTTGAAGAAGCTCAGGAAGTACTGTAGCTGTTTGAGGGAGTGCGGCCGGGTCCATTTAACAATGGCGCACATTTTCTCTTTGCCTTCGGGTGAAAGGTCGTAACCTAGGAAGAAAATGACTTGGGTGTGGAACTGGAAATCCCAGAACTGGGATTTGCAGTAGAGTAGGTTTTTGAGCAGATGCTGAAGGACTGAACGGAAGAGACAGACTTGGTCTTGGGGGTCCCTGGAGAGGATGAGAATGTTGTCAAGGTAGGTGAACACAGCCTTCTGTAGCATGTCTCGGAAGATTTCATTAATGAAGGCTTGGAAAACAGCTGGACCATTCAAAAGCCTGAACAGCATCACCAAGTATTCATAGTGTTATGAACATGCTGCTCCACTTATTCCCCCACTGGATGGTGATTAAGTTGTAGGTATTTCGTAGATCCAGTTTGTTGAAAATCTGGGCCTCTGTTGTATTTCAAATACATCAAGGGGAGTGGGTAGCTGTTCTTAACGGTGATTTCGTTGAGACAACGGTACTCAATTTTGGGATAGAACGCCCGATTTTTTTTTTTTTTTGATGGAGAAAAATCCTGCACCACTGGAGACTGGGATGGCTGAGTGAAGCCATTCTGTAGCACTTCAGGGATGGCTTGAGTCCCAGAGGGGAGAGAGGGAACAGATGACCTCGGGGAGGGGTAGTTCCTAGGAGGACGTCAATCATGCAGTCATGTGGTCTGGGGTGACAGGGTACTGGCTTCCCCTTTACTGAAAGTGATGGCTTGGTTGTGTTATTCCTATGGGAGTTCGGTGAGATCAAGGGTTTCTTCCATCTCCTTGGACTTACGGGGTGAAGTCAGCTGAAGTTGTCTGGCACATGGATTCCCAACTCAGTAGTGAACCAGATGACCAGGCAAAATGGGGTTATGATTGGAGAGTTGGGGTAACCCAACATGAGAGGAGTGGTGGGTGAGTCGAGAAGGAGGAATTGGATAGACTTGCAGTACTCTATAGTGCACAGGCCGTGTGTCCTCTCTGACCACCCCAGACCTCAAGGGACATTCATCAATGGCCATGACACATAAAGGGAGAAAGATAGGCTTGGTAGGGAGACCGGTCCAGAAAGTTGTCTTCTGCGCCGGAATCCATCAGAGCCTCCGGTGTGTGTAGAGCTGCTGGGGCATGGGCAAGGACAGACAGACTGAGTCAGGCTGTGGTGCTGGGGAAAGATTACCAGATAGAAGGCCGATCACCTCTAACTGCTGGTGCTGTTTCCCACGCACCGAGGGCATCTGATGTATGGGCGATCAGCTGCTGATCAGTTAGTGCACAGGTTGGTTCCCCACCAACTGTGTGTGTGTGTGTGTGTGTGTGTGTGTGTGTGTGTGTGTGTGTGTGTGTGTGTGTGTGTGTGTGTGTGTGTGTGTGTGTGTGTGTGTGTGTGTGTGTGTGTGTGTGTGCGTGTGTGTGCGTGCGTGTGTAGAGGGATTAAGGAGCTCTCTCTAACTCCATGGGGTTCTTGTCAATATGGAAGAGCAGAGTGATGAGGCTTTCAAAGCCAGTGGGCAGCGCTAAGGTAGAAAGCTAGTCTTTCAAGCTGTCCAGATGTAGTGATAAAAATGGCCCAACCGCGTTTGTACTTTCTGGCTGCTCTCCACCACGACGTTCCTGAATTTCACAGTGTAATCCAGCAGCAAGAGTAAGCTTTGATGTAGGCAAGTAAACAATCTGCTCCCCCCCTTCCACTTTCCAGATGGCTAAAAATCCAGTATATTCCCGCAGTGAATTCCTCATATTTATTGTAACTGGTGGTTTTATTGTCCCAGTTAGCAGAAGCCCAGGTCAGAGCTCGTCTCGTCAAGAGGGGGATGATGAAGGCAATCTTGGATTGGTCCATAGAATGCGCAGATGGGCAGAGCTCGAAGTGGAAGATACACTGGGTCAGCGTGCTGCAGCAAAAGCTTGGGAATCTGTCACTGGAATCCATGGCTCCGGAGGAGGAGGCTGACCGGCACAGAGTTGGTTATGAGTTGCAGACAGATGGACAGTGAGTTTTCTCTGTTTTTGGATTGCGTCCTCATGTTAACGGACAACTTCCTTTAGGCGAGAAAACTCTGCTGGGTCTGTCATTGGTTCGTCCAAGCTGTCAGGAAATGCAGAGGAGGCTTGATCCAAATGCAGTGCAGTGGAGATGACTTAGCAGTGAGCAATCCCTTCAGTAATAAACTGTAAAATAGTAAGTCACGAAGGTTACTTAACAAAAGAGAATGGGCATTTAACACAAACAAAGCAACAAGGTAACTGAAGACTTGGAGCAACTGGTGGAAACTGGCTGGTTCGACAAGTGAATAAGGGCTGTGGCTGAGAGCTGAGTTTAAATAGGCTGCAGGTGATGAGTTGGAATTGAATGGCTGGTATCTCCTGTTGGCTGCGTGGAGGCTGGAAGGTGCCTGCCTGACACCAGGGACAAGTTAGGATGAGGGCAGCACTTCCAGATTACTTCAGTTTGGCAGAGAGTAGAACAACAAGGAACACACTTTAATAGTCAAGCCTTAATCTAATCACAGGCAAGGATGAGGGTTTTAGTAGCTGAAATACTGAGATAAGGCTAGAGTTAATACCAGCCTTGGCAGAGAACCACATGAATGTTTCTTCTTGAGAAAGATAAAGCATTGAGAACATTTCCATTCTCCTGCCACATCTTTCTTCCCAGTGTTGGACAACTCAATAGCTGATGGGAGGAGAATACTTCTTAAACATAATCAACTTTAATAGTGGCAGAACACAAAAAGCGAGTCCAAAATGATTTTCAGTCTTCTTCATTTAATTAGATGATATATGGTTGTCCTCTACCTGATGATTGTGCTATCACAAAAGCTAGTCTTCACCCAGTTTGCATGAAATAAATAGTTGGATTCAGTGGATATAGCAAAGTCTTGACTGTGGTGCTGTAGACCATTGGCCTCGAGTTACGTCCACCTCGAGTAAAACAAAAACTTGACGTGGTGCTGCAGACCATTGCCCCAGAGGAATTACGAGGAAATTTGCAGATGCTGCAAATTCAAACAACACACACAAATGCTGGTGGAACGCAGCAGGCCAGGCAGCATTTACATGGAGAAGCAATGTTGACATTTCGGGCCGAGACCCTTCGTCAGGACTAACTGAAAGGAAAGATACTAAGAGATTTGAAAGTAGGAGGGGGAGGGGGAAATGTGAAATGATAGGAGAAGACGGGAGGGGGTGGGGTGAAGCTAAGAGCTGGAAAGGTGTTTGGCAAAAGGGATACAGAGCTGGAGAAGGGAAAGGATCATGGGACTGGAGGCCTAGGGAGAAAGAAAGGGGGGGGGAGCGCCAGAGGGAGATGGAGAACAGGCAGAGTAATGGTTAGAGAGAGAGGAAAAAAAAACAAAAAATCAACTAAATATGTCAGGGATGGGGTAAGAAGGGGAGGAGGGGCATTAACGGAAGTTAGAAAAGTTAATATTCATGCTATCAGTTTGGAGGCTATCCAGCCGGTATATAAAGTGTTGTTGCTCCAACCTGAGTGTGGCTTGACAGTAGAGGAGGCCATGGATAGACATATCAGAATGGGAATGGGACGTGGAATTCAAATGTATAGCCACTGGGAGATCCTGCTTTCTCTCTCTCTCTAAATATTGAATATTCAAATTTAAATATTGAATTTAATGACTGTTAATGACCCTTCTCCCCTTCTTACCCTATCCCTGACATACTTAGTTGTTTGTATTTTTGTATTTTTCTCTCTCTCTCTCTGCCCATCACCCTCCCTGTTCTCCATCTCCCTCTGGTGTTCCCCTCCTCCTTTCTTTCTCCCTAGGCCTCCCGTCCCATGATCCTTTCTCTTTTCCAGCTCTGTATCACTTTTGCCAATCAACTTTCCAGCTCTCAGCTTCACCCCACCCCCTCCGGTCTTCTCCTATCATTTTGCATTTCCACCTCCCCCTCCTACTTTCAAATCTCTTAATATATTTCTTTTCAGTTAGTCCTGACGAAGTGTCTCGGCCCGAAACTTCGACAGTGCTTCTCCCTATTGGTGCTACCTGGCCTGTTGCGTTCCAGCAGCATTTTGTTTTGTGTGTGTTGTCCCAGAGGAATGTTCACCTCTAGTAATTTCAAAGACTTGACTGTAGTGCTGTTGACCATTGCCCCAGAGGTATGTTCACCTATAGAAAAACAGTTGTAACACAGTGGACATCTGTTTGGGCATGCCTTGTCCAAATTATCTAGGCGAATCCAATCTAGTCAAATATTGCTCAATCAGACTACTCGTATCAGAAAATTGAGGAAGGTTTTGCTGATATGGACCAATAGTGTGGCACTTTCTCATCAATAAATTGCTCAACCGTGCACAGTTTGGATTTTGATAAGACCAGTAATTTCCAGAATTCATTGAAGCTTTAACCCAGATATGGACATAATTAACAGCAGCCAGATTGTCTCAGCCAAGGAACCAAAAGAGCAATCAGGGGGTTAGGTTCTATTTGGCAATTCAGAATATGGGATAAGATTTGAAAAACATCTCTTCAAAACTTCACTAGATTAGGACAGGTCCAGTACATATGAATAATATAAGTCTCGCCACTTTTGCACTTGTCACAAACAGGATTTACGTTAGAGTAAAATCGGGACAGTTTAGATTTGGACATGTGAGTCCTACATACACTCTTAAACTGTAAAAGACAGTGGCGAGCACAAAGAGAATTTGAGTTAACTGACTTGAGAATTGAGTGCCAGACCACATCAGATAAGGAAGTCCTTAAATCATGCTCCCAGGCCATTCTAATTGTATCAAAGGGTGGAGGCACTAATTTTTCACGAATAAAATATATTAAGCCCTTACCCAGTGGATTAATAGAAAGAAACAAGTCCACGGTGTTTATCCTCAGGCATCTCAGGAAAGTTGGGTAATAAAGGGTTAATGAAGTGTCTGATTTGGAAATACCTAAAGAAGTGGGCATTAGGTTGATTAAACTTAGCAGAGAGATGTTGAAAAGATGCAAAACGATTATCAATGAAAAGGTGTTCGAAATGCCTTACGCCATTTCTGTACCGATCATAAAATGTTGAACCGAGCATAGAAGGTAAAAAAAAACATGATTACGTAAAATAGGACTAGAAAGGGAAAAACCATGCAGACCATTAAATTTACTAAACTGGACTCATATTCGCAGAGTATGTCTGACAAGAGGGTTTACAATTAGTCTGGGCAAACTACAAGAGAGTGCAGATCCAAGAAGTGCTGAAATAGAGATATCTTTAGAAGAGTTCAGCTGCATTGCTACCGATTTAGGGCAGTCAGACTGCCTATGAAAATAG
Organism: Hypanus sabinus; assembly: GCF_030144855.1. NCBI lineage: Eukaryota > Metazoa > Chordata > Chondrichthyes > Myliobatiformes > Dasyatidae > Hypanus > Hypanus sabinus. Next base: position 20,592,536 of record NC_082722.1, read on the forward strand.
GACCAGAAGATAAGACAACGAATATTAGCTGCCCAATAGTATAGACGAAAATTAGGTAAAGCCATGCCACCTTCTTTTTAGAATTTTTAAGATAAGCTTTATTAAGTCTAGAACGCTTACCCTTGCATAGTAGGATAAAATAATAGAATCTAAGGAATCAAAGAAGGTTTTAGGAATAAAAATTGGAATACATTGAAATAAATATAAAAATTTAGGAAGGATATACATTTTAATAACATTAACACGGCCTACCAAAGACATAGATAAAGGTGACCATTGTGACAATCTCTGTTTAGTAGAGTTCAAAAGATTGGCAACATTTTCACGAAAAAGATCCTTAAAATTCTTTGTAACTGTAATACCAAGATAAATAAATTGCTTACTGACTACTTTAAAGGGGAGGTCGTGAAATGCTAATGCTTGTGCTTCTTTATTAATTGGAAAAAGTTCACTCTGATGTAGGTTAAGTTTATAGCCAAAAATCCTGTCTAAATTGATCAATAAGTGAAAACATTGGGGGTAAGGACGGGGATGGATTTGAAGATAAAAGTAATAACTCGTCAGTGTAAACAGAAACTTGATGCTCAGCAAACCCCCTCCCCCCACCCCTCCAGATCCCCCTCAGTTCAGGACAGCTTCAGAATGCAATCGCCAGTGGTACTACAGCCAAATCAAAAAGGAAGGGGCTTAAGGGGCTTCCTTGACTGATGTCGCGTTTAAGGTTAAACGAATGGGATTGCTGAGAGTTAGTCAGAACAGAGGCGATAGGAAAAAATGCAACAATTTAATCCAAGAGCTAAAATTTTGACCGAGGTTAAATTTGTCTAAAACCGCAAAATGTTAATTCCACTCTATACGAACGAACACTTTCTCCGCTTCAAGAGAAATAATGCATTCAGGAGTCCCAATTGAAGGTGAGTATACGATATTGAATAAAAGCCGTATATTAAAAAAGGGAAGACAATTTTTAATAAAGCCTTTTTGATTATCAGAAATAATAGAGGGTATAACATTTTCCAATCTATGGTCCAGGACTTTGGCCAAAATTTTGACATCAACATTTAGGAAATAAATCGGCCTGTAAGAGGAGCACTCTGTTGGGTCTTTGCCTTTTTTTGGGTAGAAGAATAATACATGCCTCATAAAATGAAGGTGCAATTTGGCATGATTAAACGGATCAGATAATACTGAGAGTAACCGAGATGAAAGAAGTGAGGAGAATGATTTATAAAATTCTACAGGAAACCCATCAGGTCCGGGAGATTTACCCGACGACAGTGCAGAAATAGGAAAATATACTTCTTCTAATGATATAGGCTCATTAAGTTTTGCTTTCAAATCAGATGGAAACGAAGGGATACTCAAGCTATTTCAAAAAAATTCAACAGAAATATTATCATTTAGGGATTCAGAGGAATAAAGCCGAGAAATAAAAACATCTTAAATAATTCATTAATTTCAGAATATTTCGATGTAATATCCCCATTCTCATTCTGAATCTTTGTAATATGTTGCTGAAATTTAGAATGTCTCAACTAATTATATAGAAACTTGCCAGATTTGTCACCATGAATAAAAAAGTGACTCTTACTTTCAAGAAATTGACGTTCGACTGGTTGAGCAGAGAGAAGGTCAAATTTAGTTTGGAGTTTTACACGCTTCTTGTACAATTCGGGGTTTTTAGTCTGGGCGTATAGTTGATCTAATGCTTTAATCTGATTAATCAAACCTAATCGCTCTAAACAGGACTCTCTATTATGATTCGTTGTATATTAAATTATTTGACTCCTTAAGTATGCTTTCATAGCATCCCAGACAATCTGAGATGAAATTTCAGATGATGTATTGGTGTTTAGGAAAAAAGTTATCTGATCCTTAATAAATTTTACAAAGTCATCATCCCATAACAAAGTAGATTTAAACCGCCAATGTTTATTCCTCTGAGGGAGACCAGGAAGATTTAAAGACAAAGTGACTGGAGCATGATCGGAAATCAATTTACCCTGATAATCACAAGTGAACAAATTAAATAAGTTGATTATCGATTAAAAGTAATCAATTCTAGTAAAAGTATGGTGAACATGTGAAAAAAAAAGAATAGTCTCTCTCAGTAGGATGAAGAAAACGCCATATATCGGAGACACCATAGTTCGAAAGAAATGAATTAATAGCTAAAACAGATTTAGTAGGTATTCTAGGAACCGAGGACGATCGATTCAAAGCAGAATCTAACCAGCAATTCAAGTCACCACCCAGTATAAGTGAGTATAAATACAGATTTGGTAACGAAGATAAAAAACATTCAAAAAAGTTAACATCATCTCGGAATTAGGAGAATTCAAGTTAGCTAGTACCACCTTAGTGTTATATAATTTGCCAGAAACTATAATAAATCGGCCATTTGTATCAGCTATCTTACTACGGAGTTCAAAAGGAACATTTGAATTAATAAGAATAGAAACCCCCCTACCTTTGGCCGGAAAGGACGAATGAAAATGCTGACCCACCTTGACATAAGACAGAAATTGCGAAACTATGAATATGAGTTTCTTGGAGGAAGGCAATGTCTGCTTTAAGTTGCTTAATATGGGAGAAGAACTTTCTACTTTTAACAGGATGATACAATCCCTTTACATTCCAGCTCACAAATTTCAATGGACTAGCCATTATCAATTGTAAAAACATAAAATGTAGTGGACATATATAAGGTCAGACATTGAAATAACAGTTTAGAAGCAAAAATAAAAACATAAATCAGTAAGTTCATGACACAGACAAGTCCTGAATAACAAGAAAAATCAATAAAAAACATTAGATAGTGTTGGTATTGCAGAACCCACCCCACCGTCGCAACCCAAACTAGATGGCTACCGAAAAAAGCAGCTAGCTCTAGAAGAAAAATAGACACCCCAAAGACTAGCTAACTTACGCACTACAAATCAGTATTGAAAACAAAAACAATATCATTGGAGAAAATATAGGAGAATATATTAAAACGGGGTAAATTTAAGAGAAAAAAGAACAAAGGGAAAAAAGAGAAGGGAAATTTTATATATAAAGAAAGTACATAGCAGCCGTTTGAAAAAAAAACAAGTTAGATACAATAAATTGGCAAGGTAACCTCCTGAATAAACTGAGACAAGTTATGGATTCAGCAGATAACGTTATTCAAAAGTAAACAAAGTTACACAGATTAAATCTGAGTTCACAGGAAAGCTGTTTTAATTGACTAATTAAGAAAATCACACCGTCCGAAAAGAAACCGACTGAAACAATTTATGGTTCTACGTAACTAAAGATATTCAAAAGATATTTAAAGATACTGAAATAAGTTCTGAGTCCGCAAAAATGCTTTTATATAGAAAGTACTTATCGGTCATTTTAGAAAGTCAAACCAGGTCCGAAGAAATCGAAATTGCTGGGAGATCTTCAATAAAATTCTCGGCCTCCTTGACCGACTTAAACCATTTATCGTCCACAGTAGTAAGAGTAATTCGAAGATCGGCAGAATCACGGAGGGAAGGTTTGAATCCACGATTAAAGAGCTCTTTCATAACGCCTTTGAACTCAGCACGCATCTTCAAAACCTGGGGGGCAAAGTCTTGAAAGATACGAATGGTATTGCCTCGGTAAGTCGGGGTACCTCTCCGGCGTGCCTTCATGATCAGAAGACTTTTCACCGGATAGCGATGAAAACGCAGGATAATTGGGCGTGCTCTAGAATCCAAAACAGCTCGAGGAATAAATATTCTATGGGCTCTTTCTAACTCAGGTAGAGTCGGATGAATTTCTTTCCCGAAGATCATAGGAAATTTCTTTCCCGAACATAGGAAAGAAGAGAAAAATTCGACGGGCCAGCCCGTTTCAGTGGCTTCTGTCAAACCGAGAATTCGTGAATTATTACGTCTGCTCCGATTTTCGAGATCCACCATTTTGTAAGTAAGTTTGCTGTTTTGCTCCGTTAAGTTCGACCACAAAGTTTCCAGCAGCTGAACGCGGCGCTTTAAATCTTCGGAAGTTAGGTGGATGTGAGATAATTGTTCGGCTTGGTCATCCACTCTGGCGTTAATCTGATCCACTTTTGACTCCAGATGACTAATAGATGCCCTAAATTCAGTCTTGATATCAATTAAAATGTCCTGCCGATTCGGTTCCAGAATAGAGAGAATCTCGGCAGACAGAGACGTAGAAGCTTCTTTTTTTTTCCCCCAGATTTAGGAACTTTAGTAGTCATTGTGAAATAGACGTATGCGCAGGCAGATAAGATAGACAAATAAATTAACAAACTGAAATAAAAAAGGGAGGTACAAAGTGCAAAGGTAAGAAATGTAACGGAGTAAAAGTTTGAAGCGGCTATACAATCGCCATCTTACCAGAATTTCCCAAAGCTTTACAGTAAAGCTTTAGAAAAAATATACCGTGTTTGCATGGAATTACGAATCAACTTCATTGTTCCTCGGAATACTTACAATCATCTTTGAAAATGTCAGATAACAATTCAAGTGAAAGGAAATTACTCGACAAATCCGGTGGGCCAAGCAATGCCGGCAAAGGCATAAGTGTGTTTAATATTTTGAGCTGGAGACTCGGAATTTAGCTTGTGGATGGAAGTTGCGCAGTATATAAATGTGTAAAGCAGGTGTGCGACCCGTGATAGATGGAACTAAGCTCGTGGGTGTCACGACCACGGTTTCAGTAGCACAGTAGATACGGCAATTGCGCTTGTGAATATACAGGTTTCAGCTAATTATTATCTAATCGTGATTGTATTTTACTCCATACTTACCGTCGTATTGCTTGTCGAGACATAGGCAAAGCAGAGCAATGCTTCGCTGTCTGTTTGCATTCGGTCTTCCCTGAGAAATTGGACTTTCGAGTCAACTGTTTCTGAAGACTAGCGGTCTTCGTTTAATATTCTGATGCTCTTCTCATCCGCAGTGGAGGCTTCGTTTCCCGTTTGAGAGTTTTAGTTAACGGCCCGGCTTAGCCTAGCGTTTATTGTTTTATTTTCCCTTTAACACTGTTCGCGTTAAAATATTGTGAACTATCGACCCACCTCCATGTCTCTCACCACGTAATTGAGCCATATCCGAACCTGGTGACAGTGGAATCGAGTGGTGGAGTGTTTGGCAACATAGCGAGAAGAATTTGATCCAATTTGCTTACTGCAGATTCCTGTAAAGACATATAATAACTGACGAGTCAAACATGTTTTGTTAAGAGGGATTAAAAGATATATATTGAACAGTTAATGGGAGAAATCGTCATCATCCAAGAAAACGATACCATGGGATTAATTTTGCTCAGTCGGCAGTGCAAAGCGACCCTTATTTAAGATGTTTAATGAAACGCATTTTGCGTGGAATGCATCCTCAGTGACTCTCCGAAGCATTTAAACCGAGATTTCGTCCTCTAACTCTGAAATGAACCCAAGTGAGAAACTAAGTTTCAAAATCACGTCTAGTGTTTAGCGAATAAGATATAGTTTATCGTTTATTGTATTCTTTGCTAGTAGAGGAGTGTTTCTAAGTAGATTATAACAGCTGAAAGCGATAGAATTGGGGCAGAGAGGCGGTGTGTAGGTATCGTCGTAACATCGAGGCAATCAGAAATGGCGCCATCTCGTGGTGACACAATGCACTTGATTGGGATGATTCTGAGAAATTTTTAAGTTTGCAGATATTGAAAATCCCTGATCCCGTTATCGTTCAAATTATTTTGTTTATTTACTTTGTTCTTTAGACTGTATTGATTTTCTCGTATAAATGTAGTACACATGTCCTTTTACTTCAGTATTAGACAGCACTACTTTTTGGTGCACAGGTTATTCTCCAGCGCGAGCAAATAATCATACAAGTTTGAAACGATGTGGGACGTGGAATGAAAATGTGTGGACACTGGGGGATCCTGCTTTATGTGGCGGACAGAGCGTAGGTGTTCAGCGAAAAGATCTCCCGGTCTCCGTCGTGTCTCACCCATATATAGAAGGTCGAACCGGGAGCACTGGACGCTTAGTTCCACGTCCCATTCCCATTCTGATATGTCTATCCATGGCTTCCTCTACTGCCAAGATGAAACCACAGATTGGAGGAACAACACTTATATTGCGTCTGGGTAGCCTCCAACCTGATGGCATGAACACTGATTTCTCTAACTTCCGTTAATGGCCCCCTCCCCTTCTTATCCCATCAATTATCTATCTATTTATTTATGTATGTATGTATTTATTTGTTTGGTTGTTTGTTAATTTATTTATTTGTTTGTTATTTATTCATCCATTCATTCATTCATTCATAATTTTTCTTTTTTATTTTTTTTCTCTGTCTTCTTCGCTGTCCCTCTCAAAACCACTCCTTTCCTCCACTCCATCTCTCTCTGGTGGCCCCTTCCACATTTCTTTCTCCCTAGGCCTCCTGTCCAATGATCCTTTCCCTTGTCCAGCTGTGTAACCCTTTTGTCAATTACTTACTATCTCTTAACATCAACCCTCCCCCTCCTGTCTACTCTTATCATTTCGACCTCCCCGTCTCCCTCCCACTTCCAAATCTCTTACTATCTCTATTTTGCAGTTTGTCCTGACGAAGGGTCACGGCCCGAAACGTCGACTGTACTTCTTCCTATAGATGTTGCCTGGCCTGCTGCTTACCACCACCATTTTCTGTGTGTTGCTTGGTCTACTCTTGTGAATTTGCCCTTCCCAGAAATAACAAAAGGCTATTTGTGATTTTAATCTGTAGATGAAGAAATGAATGAGCAAGATAAGAGTGGAAGGATATATCAACTACGAACAAGATATAACTGTGCATCTTTACTTGAAATATCAAACCACATCTAAAGCTAAAGAGTTCGACGAGATTTCAGATGTGAAGTGACCTAGGAGAAGGGAGTGAATGAATGATTCTCAAAGTAAAATCTATGCCAGGCAACATATCCAGCTGAACAGGTCTGAGCAGCCCACGCTTGTTTCCAAGCGTGTACGTTTCTACCGTTTTCGAGAAATTTTCTGGACCACGGACCTCTTTCAGGAATAGATTGTTGTTTGCATTCTCAGACAGAGGATTTGTTTCATTGCAGAAGTTCTCTGTACCTTCTCCCCACCATCCTTTATTCGACACCTTATACACCAACCACGCTGACCTGATGAGCAACAATAATGTATTACTATAACAGGAAGCTCACCCTTCTGTTTCACACATACGTCCACCTTAACCGGAATGAATGCTTCAATTTACTGACAATTGGTCAAATAAATTTTGGGCATATTTCAGACCTATTATGCTCCATTGGGCAATTGGGCAGTTATTAATCGCCGAGGAGCTCCGTTTAAAGCAATATATTCTTCGAGAGTACGCAAATAGACATATCAGTCCTATATAAATATAATTTACAACGTCCACGTTTTTCAGTCAAATGTTATGATTAGCCCAAACCTTATTTCCTTTAATGTGACCATGTGCGTATCTCGTCTACTTCAATGTGGGCTGGGACACGTACACAGGTTACAAGGCACTTCTCTTTCCTTTTGAGTGCCCTGGGATTTCTGTTACTACCATGTGATAGTGCAGTTCCATTTTGCAGCTAATCTTGAGCAATAAGCCGTGAATGTATATGAAACTGAAGAGTAATGAATTTTTAATCATACGGCATTTACTGATCAATATTCAGGTACATAGGTGTTATCGCGAGAATATGCACCGATTTTTTTTTCACATCGTTAAATCTATATTTCCCTTGTTTGACGTGAGCAAGAATAGCTGTTCAGCTGGCGGTTTTTATCATGCTAAGAGAGTTTCTCTCGCTGGCGGTGACGAATCTCTGATCTTTTTTTCATCTTTTGAGGAATGTGTGAAGGAATATCTCGGTGGGGGGGGGGTTACTCATGGCAATTTAGGTTTATTTCAGGTAATGTCTGGGGACTGTCCAATTATATAGCAAAAAAAGAATATGGTTGAACATATCAGATATTATATTCTTGAATGACAGGACAGCAGAGGGAGGTGGAAGAGCTTCTTCACAAACTTATTCTTAAATTTCTTTTATTTTTCCTGTGATAATCCCCTCAAATAAATCAAAAGAACGTCGAAGAAAAAATTGATCGTTTAACTTGTCAACTTATACATGTGATATATTTTACCATTCTTTGTCTGGATTCAAGAAATAAAACGAAGCAATGCCTCGGTCCTGCACTCGTTGATAGTCTATAGCTCCAAATTGCAGCTGGATTCTCAGCTTCAACAGTTTCTTTGATGTATTTAGAGCAGCGTACAAAGTCTGTTGGTTTTCATATTTGGCTGCTGAGGTGTTCTTGGAATCGGGAAGCTACAGAGGAGCGTAAGTCAGTTTGTCAGTTCCATTTCTTTTAGTCTGTGAAAAGACTTCAAAATCGAGAATCCTGTGAGTTGAACACATTGAATCAAAACAAATAAAACAAATGAGTGATGTACTCATAAGTTATCAATTTTAGATTTCTGCCGTTTTAAATAAAGTTTGTCAGCATTTTTTCAAAATTTCCCTTTTTGATTGCTCTGGTTTTACAACTCCAAGAGCCTGTTTTATCCCTCTGAACAACGAGCGTTTCATTCCGTACTTTAAATGAACTTCAGCAAAATCGAGTTGGGAGAGTAGGTAACTTTTGTTAGGAGTATTGTTTTCTTCTTTTATTTTGTTGCTCAGACCAGAGAATATGCCAGGCAGGATGTTGGAATGTTCCTCTTCCAGGATGTGGGAAGTCAGGGAGACCTCCGGTACCTCTGACAACGATACCTGCAAGAAGTGCATGCAGCTGCAGCTCCTAACAGACCGTGTTAGTAAACTGGAGCAGGAGCTGGATGACCTCCGGACCATTCGGGAGGCTGAACAGTTTATAGATAGTAGCTTCCAGGAGGTAGTTACACCTAAGGAACAGGGCACAGGTAATTGGGTTACTGTCAGGCGATGGAAGGAGAAAAGGCAGGTAGTGCAGGGTTCCCCTGTGGCCATTCCCTTCCAAAACAGGTATACCGATTCGGATACTGTTGGGAGGGGGAGTGGCTTACCTGGGAATATCTGCGTTAGCCGGTTCTCTGGCAATGAACTTGGTTCTGCAGTACAGAAGGGAGGGAGGAAGAAGAGGAGAGCGGTAGTGATAGGAGACTACATAGTTAGGGGTACAGACAGGAGATTCTGTTGTTGTGACAGAGACTCGCGGATGGTTTGTTGACTCCTGGTTGCCAGGGTCAGGGATGTTTCTGATCGCGCGAACAGCATTCTGAAGTGGGAGGGGGATCAGCCAGATGTCGTGGTACACATCGGTACCAATGACATAGGTAGAAAGAGTCAGGGGGTCCTGAAGAGTGAGTACAGAGAGCTTGGTAGGAAGATGAAAAACAGTACCTCGATGATAGTAATCTCCGGATTGCTGCTGTGCCACGTGCCAGTGAGGGTAAAAGTAAGATGCTCTGGCAGATGAACACGTGGCCGAGAAACTGGTGAAGGGGGCAGGGTTTGGAATTTCTAGATCATTGGGACTTCTTCTGGGGCAAGTGGGACCTGTACAAAAGAGACGGGTTACACCTGAACTACAAGAGGACAAATATACTTGCAGGGAGGTTTGCTAATGTTATTGGGGAGGGTTTAAACTATATTTGCAGGGGGATGGGAACCAGAGTGCAAGAGTAGAAAGTGGAACGGGGGTAAAAATAAATGATGTTAGTAGTTCATGCAAAGTCAAAATAGTAAGGTTGTGTGTGGTGGTAATAATATTCTGAGGTGTGTATATTTCAATGCGAGGAGCATTGTGGGAAAGGCAGGCGAGTTGAGGGCCTGGATTGACACATGAAATTATGACATCATAGCCATTACTGAAACTTGGCTACAGGAAGGCAGGACTGGTAGCTCTTTGTCCTAGGGTTCCGATGTTTCATTCGTGATAGAGGCAAAGGGATGAAGGGTGGGGGGCGGGTGGCTTTGCTAGTCAGCATCTACATGGTGGTGGGGTGTGTTGTTTGGAATGTCGTGGATGGTAGGGTGTTGTGAGAATGCTACAGGGTTATTGTATGATCCACCTAATTGGTGCTTGATAGTACATGGACGCAGTCGCGCAGATGTGTTGTATGCATGTATAACTTATTCCCGTATGTCAGCAAAGTATTCTGCAATTGTGGCCTCATGTTAAGGTCAAGTGAAGAAACAAGGACTGGAACCCATTGCACCACTCATATGAAATGAATTTATAGGAAAAATACTCACCAAAAATACTTTTGGTGCTGAGAACAATATTCTCCTCCTGGTTAATAGAAGGGAAAGATGATAATCACAGTCTAAGGTAAAACAAAGTACAGATGTCTTAAGAGTTTAAAATGCACCTTACAAATATTGGTCAGATTATATGTATATCGTCAATCGCCTGTTAACTGAAATTTATTCATTGCTAAAGCGGTGTTTAATTTGTTTGAAAGTACTGATAACTAAGAAAAAACATTTCTTTAGAGTTCTTTTTTAAATCCTTAACTTTTGCTTTTGTTTTCGCAGATTTCAGAAGTTTAGCAATTTACCAAAAGAAAAATCAGATGGGTAAATTCTATCTGATCGGACATGGTCTACATCGTTCTTTTTTTTGCCTGTTCCTGGGCATAATTCAATGTCTTTTAACTCTTGCGATCAAATCAATACTCTCTTGTAGCACTGCCAAGTCGCCTACCACTCATTGCGTAACGTAGCTGCTTCACAAGCCTCACTTAAATTTTCGTCTCTTATCTCGAGGCGATGCCCCCTGTTAACTGCCGCTGATATGTATGAGTGATACCGGTAAAGAGAATGGCAAGACCAACAGGATTACAGAATCCCGGTTCACGAGGATATTGAAACATTGTTTCGGAGGAAGGAGACTTGCATTATCTTAGGGAATGGGATCGAGCAATTCCTGACAGAAACATAAGATGTACTGTTGTTCACCTGAGGAAAATCATGAGAGCACAAAGGTAGCATGATACAACATCTGAATATAAAGCAAGAGGAAATGAGGAAAGAGCGACCAAGAAATCGCAATGACCGAACTGTAAATTAATATTTCCCATCACTGTGGTGAAAATCATGGAAGCTAAGGGATTAAAGGGAATTAAACTTATTTTTAACAGATCTACATGAGAGAAATGAAGGCGTTGGGCGAACACGGTGCTCATGATGTAAGAACACACACAGTTTCCTGAACATGAAGCACCTGATCAAGTGTATCTTTTGACTTTGTGAGAAGCTAGAGGAGAATCTTAAGGCCAATTGCATGGATATCAGTATCGTTTTTACCCAGGATTGAGGATTGTGTTACCGCAGCATTGGAGAGTGGAAAATGTACATTTGTTTAAGAAGATCCGCAAGGACAAGAAGAGAGTTGAAGGTGACGATCCCAATATCAGTGCGTGGAAAGATACTGGAGTGAATCAGAGTGAGAAAATCTATGATAATTTGAAAAAAGAACAAAGTGTGAAAAAGTGACTGTCAGCAAACATTTGTCATTTGGAATCTCATCTCACAAATTTGATTGAGCTGTTTTGAAGAGGTGATGAACAAAATTGCTGAGTGCTGCAATGTGTAATAGACCTTCATTGACTTTTGCAAGGTCCCGTATGTCAGACTTGCATAGACAGCCAGATGACATGGCAGCCATTTTCAATTGACGGAGTCAGACGGTGATGGTGGAAACTTGAAATCAAGAATGTCAATCTGCACCTGGCGGTGTACTAAACAGGTAGGGAACGTTTCCAGTACTGTTTGTCATCTCCGAAATATGCAGATGAAATATTTTAACGTCATTAATATCTTTCTGAATGAAACGAAATTGGTGGTATATTAGACAGTGAAAGATAACTACAGCGATAAACCGTGAAAGCAAGGTAAGCAAGGGCAGATGAAATAAAACTCGTACATTTGCGAAGTGTTGTATTTTGGTTAGTTAAACCAGGGCAGGAATTGCACAGTAGATTGAAGTAAAACAACGTGACTGAGCGTACATGCAGATTGATCTTTGAATGTGACAATAGAGGTGGGCAGAAAGGTAAAGAAGGTGTTTGTCATATTAATTCACAGTTGTAGCAATGAGTACAGCACCTGCGCCGTTAAGTTCAACTGTACAGGTCGTTGCTGAAACATACACAGTGTATTCTGTGCATTTCTGATCAGCCGGCTATAGAAAAAGCCGACGAAGCTTGAAATAGTCCAGAAAAGATTCACAAATACATTTGCGGGACAGCATTTTTTAGATGTAGGGAAAGTGTGGGGTTACTCTTCCCTACAGCGCAGGAGGTTGAGTGGTGTCCTTATATATTTAGCAGGCATGGTTGCAGCCTTTTACGGTTACAGCCTTTTATCCAGAACAGCTGAATCGAAAATGAACATGCATCGGTTCAAGATGAGAGGTAAAACACTTAGATGGATCTGAGGCAAGTTTTCCAAAGCAACGGAGCCTGGCAACTACAATAGAATATGGAATTAATCTGTGCAAGTGAGTACGATTGCAATGTGTTAGGAACATTTGGATTCGTACCCAGGTAGAAAAGGTTTATTTCGATAAAGTCCAAACGAAGTAAATGGAATTAGCTGGGATAGATATCTGGGTCTACATGACAAAATGGCTCGAAGTCCTGGTGCAGTGCCGTATGATGCAATGGTGATCTGTGTGGTGGAGGGTGTTTCTTGGATACCCGGAGATAGTAAGGGGTTGAGATAAAATATAGGTTTAATGTGTGATTTATCTTATTGATGTTTAATAGTAGGCGTGGACGTAGTGGCGAAAATGTGTTCTGTGCACGTATAGCTTATTCCCGTAAGCCAGCAGAGTATTCTCCAGTTGTAGCATCATGTTAAGGTCAATTAAAGAAACGATGACGGGAACCAATTGTCCCACTCAAATGAAATTAAATTGTGCCAAAAATATACCTACCTGACTTTTGGAGGTAACAGGAATATTCTTCATTGGTAAATAGAAGGGAATAATGAGAATCACAGTAGAAGGAGAAACAAAGTACAGATGTGTCATCAGTTTAGATACACTTTACAGATGTTGGCCAGGCTGTATTGAAATCCATAAATGCTTGATAATTGAACTTTATTCATTGCTAAAAACGATGTTTAATCAGTTTGAAAGTATTCTGAACATTGAAAAAAAACATTACTTTGGAGTTTTAAGATTTTTAAAACTTTATTCGTTGTTTTTGTTTTGGAAGATTTGGGAAGAGTTGAATGTTATCAAAAATCAGATGTTTGAATCGTGTTGGATTTGACAGTGCCACTTAACTCGAAATGCTATTGCATTAATTTTCACAAGAGACATGCCGGAATATTCGGGAAACCCCACGAATTGAGTAATTCTGTGCAATATCTGACTATTACCAAGTTCAAGGCTTTATCATATAAACTCTTCCCCCAGCCATCAGGAACATTGTCATAGATAAAAAGTACCTTCAGACATCCTGCAAGGATTGCAAATTCCACTGTACTTATACTGTAACGTGAAAGGTGCTCGGTAGAGTATAGAGAATCAAAGAGTGGGAAACCAAATCAGTTCCTTAATTTGCAACCGTTCATTGGGAGATCGATCAGAAATCTTAGATCTGTTTCGCTTGCCTCTATTTTTGCCGACTTCGGATTTTTAGTAATATTTTGCTGCTGTTGTCCAGAAATTATTGTGCTACCTAACCTGATATTCACCCCCATGAACTTGTGTTACTTCATTCAAGACTTTGAAAACATAGAGAGAAGACTGGGTCCAAGACCAAAGGGATTTCAGCACGCCGTGTGCTTTACTTCCCTTCTCTCAGCGGCAGCTGTCGAAGCAATTTTCTGTCAGATACAGCACGTTACCTTTAGCTCCCATTGCTCTTATTTTCCGATAATGTCGAATATGTTCTCAAAGGACTGATAAAAGAGCATTCACATAAATAACACAAGAGATTCTGCAGATTTTGGAGTACAGAGTAACACACACAAAATGAACTCAGTAGACCAGGCAGCATCAATGGAAATGACTGAACGGTCAACGTTTCGGTCCGAGCCCCTTCATTAGGACTGGAAAGGACGGAGACACATGCCACAACGAAAAGGCGGTGAGAAGAAAGACAATTTAGAAGGAGATAGGGGAATCCAGGTTGAGTGTACATTGAGTGTGGAGGCTGGTGGGGAGAGAAGCTTGTGCAGTAGGACGGTGGGATGAAGTAGGAAGCTGGGAGGTAAGAATTTGAAAATGCAAAGAGTTGGAGAATAAGGAATCTATTAGGAGAGGAGAATGTGGGAAAAAGGGAAGGAAGTGGGTCAAAAGTGGAAGTTATCGGCAGGAGAGCAGAGAAGATAAGAGGCCAGATTTGAGAACAGAAGAAAGTTGTGGGAGGGGAAAATACCTGAAGGAGAATTCTATGATTATGTCGTCAGTTCGGAGGCTACCTAGGCTGAATCCGAGGTGTTGCTCGCCCACTCTGAGAGTAGCCTCATGATGGCGTAAGGAGAGGACATGAATCGAAAAGTCAGAACATGAATGAGCTGAAATAAAAATATTTGGCGACTAGCAAATTCTGCATTTTGGGATGGAATGGGGGTGCTCGAAAAAGTGCTCCCCACTTTACGTCGGGTCTCATCAATGTAGACGAGGACGAATCAATAGCTCTGGTTACAGAGAACGACAGTAACCGATTCGCAGGTTCAGTGTTGCCTCACTTTTCATGGCCCTGAATGGACGTGATGAAGTTATAATTTCAGGTTGTCTTCGCCTATGAGGACATTTTTGCTTCCATTTAAATTTATATTTTTTGATTCGAAACAAACTGATGTCTTCACCCATCATTCAGCAAGTTTGAAAACATTTCAAAATCTTTTACATAGTTATGTCTGTTTAGAATCAAGCTCGGTTGTGAAATTAATTACTCAAATGATATTCTTTTATTCATAGAACGGCCACTTCTTTGTTTCAGTGCGGGATTTGGCGTCGATATCCGACCACATTTCATTATTCTCTGCCTTAAATAAAAATAAAGCACAATCATTCTCCAAGTAGATGACTGTGGTGTAACTGTTCACGCTTGAAAGGCTGTCAGCAACTGATACGGTTAAAGATTTAAAGTTAAAACTCCATCTTATTTAACATTGTGATGTAGCCTCTCATTTTTCTCTTTCCAGAATGCACACTCCGTGGAATCGAAACAAAGATATCGCAGAAAAATATAAGAAACGTTCAGTTGTGACGACAAGGCTTTGAAGTCACTTTTTAAATCAAGAACCACTCTAGAACCAACTAGAGAGCAGACCATTCTAGATTGGGAATTGAGCAATGAGGAAGGGTTAGTTAGCAGTCTTGTCGTGCGAAACCCATTGGGAAAGAGTGGCCATAATATGGTGGTATTCTTCATTAAGATGGAGAGTGACATAGTTAATTCATAAACAAAGGTTCTGAACTTAAAGAAGGGTAACTTTGAAGGTCTGAGACGTGAATTAGCTAAGATAGACTGGCAATAGATACTTAAAGGGTTGACGGTGGATATGTAATGGCAAGCATTTAAAGATCGCATGAATGAACTGCAACAATTGTTCATCCCAGTTTGGCAAAATAATAAACCAGGGTAGGTAGTGCACCCATGGCTGACAAGGGAAATTAGGGATAGTATCAAGTCCAAAGAAGAAACATATAAATTAGCTTAAAAAAAAGCGGCACACCTGAGGACTGGGAGAAATTCAAAGACCAGCAGTGGAGGACCAAGCGGCTAATTAGGAAAGAGAGAAAAGAATATGAGAGAAAGCTGGCAGGGAACATTACAACTGACTTTAAAAGCTTTTATAGATATGTGAAAAGAAAAAGATTGCTCAAGACAAATGTAAGTCCCTTACAGTCAGAAACAGGTGAATTGATCATAGGGAACAAAGACATGGCAGACAAATTGGATAATTACTTTGGTTCTGTCTTCACTAAGGAGGACAGAAATAATCTTCCGGAAATAGTAAGGGACCGAAGGTCTAGTAAGAAGGAGGAACTGAGCGAAATGCATGCTAGTAGGGAAGTGGTGTTAGGTAAATTGAAGGGATTAAAGTCAGATAAATCCCCAGGGCCAGATGGTCTGCATCCCAGAGGGCTTAAGGAAGTAGCCCAAGTAATAGTGGATGCATTAGTGATAATTTTTCATAATTCAGGAACCTGATTCTCGTTTTGAACTGGCATCATAAATAGTTCTGGGATCCAGTGAATCCTTTCTGGACCGTCCTCATTGATAACTTCGTCAGGGTCCCCGTCAGAACCCATACCCAGAAGCTCGGTTCTGTGTTTGGTGGCCAAGAAGAGTCCTGGCTCTGTGTTCTGTGTCCTGTGTCCATGAAGAGTCCAGGCTCGGTGTTCTGTGTCCAAGAAGAGACCGGGCTCTGTATCCTGTACCCAAGGAAGAGTCCCGGCTCTGTGTCCTATATCTAAGGAAATATCCCGGCTCTGTACCCTGTGTCCAAGTAGAGACCCGGTTCTGTGTCCTGTATCCAAGGAAGAGTCCGGCTCGGTGTCCTGTATCCAAAGAAGAGTACTAGCTCTGTGTCCTTTGTCCAAGAAGAGTCCGGCTCTGTGTTTTGTATCCTGTGTCCAACAACAGACCCGGCTCCGAGTCCGACACGCTGCAGAAGCTCAGCAGGTCGGGCAGCATCCGTGGAAAAGTACAGTCAACTTTTCGGGTCGAGACTCATCGTCAGGACTGACGAGCGAGGGGGCGACGGCCCTGTAAAGACGGTGGAGGTGGGGTGGGGAGGATGGGAAAGAGAAGGCTGGTAGGTGCCAGATGCAAAACCAGTAAGGAGAAAGATGAAGGGGTGGCGGAGGGGAAGCAGGGAGAGGATAAGCAGCAAAGGTGAGGAAGGAACGCGAGGAAAGCACTATGGGCAGTAGAAGGATTACACATTACACTGCACTCTGACTGAAGTAGATTCTCCGCATCTCAGTTCTAAATGGACATCCTTCAATCCTGAATTCGAACCCCTCTAGTACTAGAATCCCCTAGTATGAGAAATACCTTTGCCATATCTAATATGTTCAGGTTTTTTTTACATTCGGAATGTTTCTATGAGATCACCCTCAGTCACCAGAACTCCCGTGAAAACAGTCCAATAACTTCCAGACGTTCCTCATGTGGTAACCTATTCTTTCCTGGAAACATTCTCGTGAATCAGCTACGTCCTTCAGACTCTAAGAGTCTATTCTATCAGGTCTAGAAGATCTATCCACCCTCAGACCATTAAGCTTCCTGAGCACCTTCTCAGTCGTCATTTGCACTGCATAAACTTCAGTTCCTTGACACACTTGAAACTACGGTATACTGCAGACGTCCTTCACTGTGAAGACTGCTGGCTGCGCATTCAGTTCTTCTGACAGCACTGCATCTCTCAGTACAATATCTCCAGCGTCATTTTTCTTTTGGTCCTTTATCTAGCTTCGACTCTCGTTTACGCTTTATAGACAAAAAAAAACTTTCAGTATCTTCTTTGATATTAGTCACCAGCTTCCTTTAATAAAGCATCTTTTTCTTCCTAATGACGTTCTTACTTTCTTTCTGGAAGTTTTTAAAAGGTTCCCAATCCTTTATATTCCCACTGGCTCTCGTGGAATTGTAAACCCTCTCTTTTGCTTTTACTTTGGCTCTGACTTCACTTGACAGCCACAGTAGTATCTTTATTCCCGTTGAGAATTTGTTCTTCTTTGGAATATATCTGTCTTGTAATTCCCTCTTTTTTTTAGCACAATCTCCAGCCATTGCTGCAAATGCCCATTTATAGTTAACTTCAATCAGCTCCCATCTCATCCCATTGTAATTTCCCTTATTCCTCTGAAATACGGACATATTGGATTTTATTTTTCCCTCTCAAATTTCAATGTGAACAGGATCATATTGTGATCTTTGTTCCCTAAGGGTTCCATAATATTAAGTTCACTTATCACCCCCGGATCGTTGCACAACGCCCACTCCAGCGCAGCCGATCCCTTCGTGGGCTCAACAACAAGCTGTTCTAAAATGCCATCCCTTGGTCATTCGACAAATCTCTCCATTGAGGTCCAGTACTGACCTGGTTTTCCCAATCCACTGCCATGTTAAAATCCCCAACGATTATCATGATATTGCTTTTCTGACACGCCTTTCCTATCTCAGAATCAGAATCAGAATCAGACTTTAATCGCCGTGTACCTGTACACATACAAGGAATTTACTTCCGGCAGATGTTGTCTCTCTGCTCATAATAATAATGATAACATAAATGAAAATATAGATTATACATACAAGTAGTGCAATCCAAGTAATAGTTAGCCGACAGTTAACCGGCAGTTAACTGTTCAGCAAAGTTACCGCAGTAGGGAAAAAACTTCTCCAGTGCCGATTAGTCTTAGTCTGGAGGGACCTGAAGAGCCTACCAGACGGGAGCAGTTCAAACAGTCCGTGCGCAGGATGGAAGGAGTCCTTTATGATGTTCCCCGCCCTCTTCTTCAACCTGGAAGAGTACAGGTCCACAATAGAGGGCAGGGAGGCTCCAATACTGCTGTAATTTATAATCCACATCCCAGGTGCCGTTTGGAGGCCTGTAACTGGAGGCATAACTGCCATTATGGTCCGTTAACCGTTGCCATTTCTTTCCTCAACCCATAGAATCTCCAGACCTTGCAATCCTATGTCATCTCTTTCTAGTGATTTAATATGATTTCTTATACATAGAGCCACACCTTCCACTCTGCCTACTAACCTGTCTTTCTGATACAACGCAATTCCTTGGACGGTAGCTTCCAATGGCCGCCATCGTTTAGCCAAGTTTCGGAGATGAACAGAACGTCGTATTTGCCAATCTGTAGCTGAATTAAACACCTTCCATTTTTTACCTTATGCAGCGTGCATACAAATATAACACTTTCAGTCCGGTACTTGTTGCTTTCTGTTTCAGCTGCAACACGCCTGAATTGCCCTGCAACTCACGCCAGTGGCAGTGACAAAGCCCCATCTACTGCCTGTTTTTTTTTTTTTTCTGTAGTCTCTGTTACACGTTATATTTGATTCATTTCTGTTCTCCCCTTCCTGGACCCTATGTCTCTGGTTTCCAATCCCCTGCAAAATTAGTTTCAACGCTCTCTAACAGCTCTTTTAAATATGCCCGCTAGGATATTGGACCCTCTGGGTCCAGTTTGTCACGGTCCCGACCGTTAATTCCCCAGATTCTCCTAATTCCCTTTGATTGCGGCACACCTGATTCTCATTTAAACCCGGAGCATAAATATTCCGGCTTTGTATCCACTCATCCGTACATCGTTATATTAGCCAGTGCAGCAATTCACGTTCCCTGCCGCTTGTGATTTTGTAATCTAAGTTTTACTTCCGGACCGAGGCTTAGCTGTGTAAATCTGTCTCTCCGTGTCAAGATAAATATTACGTGCTGTTTCCTATTCCATTTGCCGTTCAGCTCAGCAATCTACCGTGTCAAGGTTTGCCTGCCGCCTGCCTTTCTGCTTGCCGTTCAACTCCAGCAACGCTCACGCACTCAGCTGCATCCTAACTCTATCTCCGTGTAGTGCCCTGAGTTTTGGTGCGCCCCGTTCTTTGCAACAGAACAATATGGCTACCATGGACCCAGAGGACCCAAACACCCTTCAACAACCCCTCGCCGGCCAGGGTTCTCTACTGGGACAGCACGACCACTTCCTCCAGTAGGTCATGGGGAACCTCCGTTCGCTGTCTGCTCACGTACTCAGATCGGTAACCACATGGAGAGTGTCGCGACTCATTTCACTCAACCCACTCGTGCCAGACAAGCCAGCCCAGACAGTCTGTAGCAGCAACCCCCCACGTGTCACCAACATCCCCGCCCAGAAAGCGTCACGTACCTGAACCGGAGTACTACACGGGAGAATTGGGGAAGTGCCGAGCCTTCCTCCTTCAGTGCTCCCTGGTGTTTGAACAGCAGTCATCAACTTATTCCACAGAGAAGTCAAAGATTGCTGCGTGGAAGTGCATTAGCGTGGGTTATAGCAGTTTGGGACAACCAACCGGATATCTACGCTTCCTTCGCCACTTTCATCGCGGAAATAAGAAAGATCTCTGACCAACCCGTCTGTGGTAAAGACGTCGTCCTGCATCTACTCATTCTCCGCCAGGGCTCCTGCAGTTTTACCGAGTATTCCGTGGAGTTCCGGACGTTAACGACCGACTCGGGGTGGAACGATTAGTCACTCCAGCTTTTTTTTGGAATGGACTCAGCGACCTGGTGAAGGAGGATTTGGCGGCAAGAGATGATACTGACAGCCTGGACTCCCTGATCACCGTAGCCAACAGGTTGAACAATGTCCTCCTGGAACGCCATACAGTAGGAGCTTGTCATCAACCACCTTTGGCTACTTCTCGGCATTCATTACTGCCTCCCGCCAGCACAAGCCTCTCTTCTCCTTCTGCACTCCGAGTAGATCCCTGCCCTGCCGTTTCCACCGCCCTGGGCGATAAACCCATGTAGCTGGGGCGGAACCGCCTTTCTCCCGCTGAACAACTCCGGAGAATGACAGCGGATGAGTGTCTATGTTGCGGCCAGTCCGGCCACTTCCTTGCCACCTGCCCCCTTCAGCCAAAAAGGGAAGACTCGCCAGTAGCAGCGAGTATTCTGGTGAAGTAGACTACATACACATCTGCACCCAAACCCGGATGCAGCTTCAAACCGCTTTTGTGTTAGAACCAACAGCCCTTGTCTCTGTTAGCACTAGTGGACTCTGGCGCAGAGGGGAAATTTTTGTATGAAATCTCAGCCTTCCAAAGCCTTCCAAGCCGGAATTCCTCGTGAGCCATTGTGCACCCCACTCCCCACCCCCTCCCCCCGAAAGTCCGGTCTCTGGACAGAAGATTCCTGGCCCGGGTCACACACTTTATGGAGATCCTGCTTCGCCTTCTCTCCGGAAGCCATCGGGAACAGGTCCGATTCAATCTCTCCTCAAGCCCCTATAGCTCTTGGCCACCACTGCTTAAGCCGTCATAACCCCTCCATCGACCTGACCACCAGGAAGACAGTCAGCTGGAGCTCGTTGTGCCATTCCTCTTGTCTGCAATCAGCCCTTTCCCCAAAGGAAATAACTGCGACCTCGTCCGCCTCTGAGCTCCCTGACTTGTCCAAGGATCCCGTAGAGTATCACGATCTGGGAGAAGTGTTTAGCAAGTATTTCTCTGCCTCCACACCGCCCTTAAAATTGCGCAATTGTCCTTCTCCCCGGAGCCTCACTACCCACCAGTCGGCTGTACAACCTGTCCCGACCAGAAAGAGAAGCTATGGAGACGTACGTAAATGACATCCTCGCGGCTGGCATTATCTGCCCCTCAACTTCCCCTGCAGACGAAGCTTTCCTCCTTGTGGGGAAGAAAGACAGCTCACTGCGCCCATGTATTGAATACCGTGACCAGAATAGCATCAGCATAAAGATTAAGTCTCCCCTTCCCCTTATCAACTTTGCTTTCGAGCCCCTTCACGGTGCCACAATTTTCTCTAAGTTGGACTTGTGGAATGCCTATCACCTGGTCAGCATAAGGGAGTGAGATGAATGGAAAGCAGGTTTTAACAACCCATCGATCATTTCGAATATCTGGTCATGCCATTCGATCTCACCAATGACCCCGACGTCTTCAACGCTCTGGTAAACGAGTTAAAGTAATAAACTTAGGGAGTTTATTAATCGTTTTGTTTTTTATTATTCGGACGACATCCTAATCTTCTGCCGTAATCTTCAGGAGCACACCCATCATGTCCGTCAGGACCTTCAGTGGCTTTCGAAAACAATCTACAGTATTTGTTAAGGCAGAGAAGTGCTAGTTCCATGTCAGTTCCGTCAGATTCCTGGGGTACACAATTGAAAGCTGGCAGCTGAGTGCGGATCCCGGAAATATCCGGCCGGTGGCAGAGTGGCCAAAGCACTCGACGCTCAAACATCTCCTGCTACTTCTGGGGTTCGTAAACATCTATCGTCGCTTCATCAGAGCCTACAACCGGGTGGCAGAACCCCTTACATAGCTCACATCTCCTGCGACCTTCTTCCACCCGTAGCGGACTCAGCATTCTCGGAGTTGAAAAGGCGTTTCACCGATCCCATCCTGGTCCAAACTGACCCCCTCGCCATTTCATTCTGGAAGTAGACGCCTCCCACTCTGGTGTGGGAGCTGTCCTCTCTCAACGCTCCTGCGCAGACCCAAAGCTGCATTCTTGTGCCTTCTTCTCTCGCCGTCTATACCTCGCCGAAATGAACTACGACGTTGTGGACCGGGAGTTGCTGGCCGTCAAAGCCGCCATGGAAGAGTGGAGGCAATGGCTGGAGGGAGCAGAACACTCATTCATCGTCTGGACAGACCATAACAACCTGGCATACATCCAGACGGGTAGACGCCTTAACTCTCGCCAAGCCCGTTGGGCACTATTTTTTGGCCGTTTCAATTTTACCCTCACCTGTCGTCCCGATTCCAAGAAGGTGAAGCTAGATGCACTCTCTCCTCAATATGTCTCTGAGGTCGACCCTTCCAACCCTGATACCATCTTTCCACTATCCTGTGCTGTGGCTGCCCTCACCTGGAAAATCAAATCCATAGTCCAAGAGGCCCACAGGCTCAACGTGACTCAGGCGGTTGACCCCAATCGCCTCTTCGTTCCTGAATCTGTCCGTTCTCAGATTCTCCAATTGGAGCATACTTCCCGGTTCGCCTGCCATCCTGAAATCGGTCGAACACTTTCCCGTTTGAAGCGACATTTCCCTTGACCTACCATGGATGCTGACACTCGCTCCTTCGTCTCTGCCTGTACTGTGTGTGCCCGCGGAATTGCCTCCCATCGGCAAGGTGCTGGGCTGCTTCGTCCCCGACCTGTTCCTGACTGCTCTTGGTCCCATATTTCTCTTGATTTCCTCACTGGACTACCCCCTTTACATGGTAACATTGCTGTACTCACGGTGGTGGACCGGTTCTCCAAAGTGGAGAACTTCATAGCCCTTCCCAAACTCCCTACAGCACGTGAAAATGCCGACCTCCTTCTCCAGCATGTCTTCCGCCTTCATGGAATTCCCTCTGACATTGTTGTGACCCAGGCCCCCAATTCATCTCCAAAGTCTGGAAATCCTTCTGTCAAGCCCTCGGAGCTTCAGTAAGTCTGTCTTCCGGTTCCCATTAACAAACTACCGGTCAACCGAAGCGAGCAAATCAGGATGTGGAAGCAGCACTGCGCTGCATTTCCGCCAGCAACCCGTCATCCTGGAGCACACACATCACTTGGGTTGAGTACGCTCACAACTCCCTGGTTAGCGCCGCCACCGGAATGACTCCATTCAAATGCTCCCTAGGGTATCAACCCCCCTCTGCTTCTTGCCCACGAGGATAACACCCTGCCTTTAGTTCAGGCACATCTCCGCCGGTGCCGTAGGGCTGGAAGGTTGCACGCTCTGCCCTGCTCCACTCCGCTGACCCCAACCGGAGTATCACCGATCGCCACCGAATTCCAGCATCTAACTATCGGCCTGCTCAGAAGGTTTGGCTCTCTTCAAGAGACATCCCCCTCAAAAACGAATCAAAGGAACTCGGCCCTCGTCATGTCGGACCATTTGAAATCGGCAGGATCATGAGCCCCTCGGTGATCATCCCACGTTCTACGTCTCCGAACTGAGGCCTGTGTCTGTCAGCCCTTTGTGCCCTCCTGCTGAACCTCCTCCACCCGCCCGAGTCATCGACGACTACCCAGCTTACGCTGTCCGGCGAATACTGGATGTGCGCTGCCGAGGGACCAGGTGGTCGATTGGGAGAGATACGGTCCTGTGGAGCGCACCTGGATCCCTGGCTCGTTCATCTTGGACTCTGTCCTCATCCGAGATTTCCACCGCGACAATTCGGGCAAGTCTGGTGGTTCTCCTGGAGCCTCCCGTTGAGGTGGGGGGAGGGGTACTATCACGGCCCCGACCCTTAATTCCCAATATGTTCATAATTCCCCTTGACTGTGGCACACCTGGTTCTCTGTTAAGCCTGCAGCATGAATATCCCGGCTTTGCATCCACTCATCGCCAGATCGTTGTTTTAGCCAGTGTAGTAATTCACGTTCCCAGCCGCTTAGAATTGTGCATTTTAAGTTTTACTTCCGTACCGAGGCTTACCTGTGTAACTCTGTCTCTCCCTGTCAAGGTAAGTACTGCCTGCCGTTTTCCTTTCTATTTGCCTTTCAGCTCAGCAACGCTCCGTGTCGAGGTAAGTGTTACCTGCCGCCTGCCTTTCTGATTGCCGTTCAACTCCAGCAACGCTACGTATCAAGTTCCAGCCATACTCACGCACTCTTCTGCATCTTAACTCCCTCTCCGTGACAGTGTCCTGCGTTTGTGTTCGCTCCATTCGTTGAAACACCCGTTTAATCCGTCCTCTTTGTTTTGGTCGTACCTCCCCCAGAAAAGTCCCAATAATTCAGGAATCTGAAGCCCTGCCCCCTCCACCAGTTTCTCAGCCACACAATTATACGCCTGATCATGCTATTCTTGTTAGCACGTGGCTCAAGCAGCAATCCTAATATTACTACCTTCGAGGCCCTGCTTTTCAGCTCTCTACCTAATTTCCTGGATTCTCTCTTCAGGACTTCCTCACTTTTTCTGCCTATGCCATTGGTACCAACGTGTACCAGGACACCTGGCTGTTCGCTCCTTCCCTTCATAATAATCTGCACTGAATCGGAGACACCCCGTACCCCGGCACCTGGCAAACAACACACCCGGCTGACACCTCTATCAGGCTGACAGAGCCTCCTCTCTGTTCGCCTCACTTTGGAATCCTCTAAGACTACCGTATTCGTCATGTTCCTCTTTCTTTTCTGCACCACGGAACAAGGCTCACTGCCACAGACCCGGTTTCCGTTGTCGTCCTCTTTCAGGTCATCCCCCCAACAGCTTCCAAATCGAGATAACGATTGCTGAAGGACATGGCCACAGGGGTGTTCTCTGCTATCTCAGCACTTTCCCTCGCTTCCCTGACCGTCACCCACTTATCTAATTCCTGCTGCTTCGGGGTGACTAACACCCTATAGCTCCTCTCTATCTTATGTTCATTCTCACTAATAAGTTACAGGTCATCAGGGCCGCACCTCCGGATCGTTAACACGGTCTATCAAGCGCTGCTTCTAGGTGCACCTGGCAAACATTGCCACAATCTAGGAGACAGGAAAATTCTCGGCATTCCCACGTCTGACACCCAGAGCAAACTACTAACCCTACCAACATCCTCTCTATTCCTCAAAGAAATGCAAAGAAAAAAATCAAAAACGGAATCCATCTACCCACTTACCTCGCAGAAGCCTGGACGAGCCAAAGCCTGTCGCTTCGATTCTCGCCACTGGCCTATTCCAGACAATGGCCTCTCCGCTTATCGATTCTGTACGTTTAGTTAGTCCGCCAAGCTATGTTGCGGCCGTTGATAGGCCCCGCAATATGCACTAATGCCCGGGAAGCTCCCGTTTTAAGCAATCAATGCGATCCTTAAGCAAGAATTTACTACCAGAGCATTGAAAATTGGCTAATGTGCATTCGTTTAATAAGGCCCGCAAGTATAGATGGCGAGCTAAAACTCGGTGCTGGGAAAGATCCCGGAATGAAGGACAGATGTTTCACAATTCGGAAAGTCAAAGAGTGCAAACGTGACCGTCATCATGGATTTCTCTAGGAAATCTTCACTCACAAACTTGATTCAGTTGCTTTCAAGAGACTGATCAGAAAATTGTTGAGGGCGGGTCTGTAGACTGTATCTTAATTGAATTTTGCTTGGTCCCGTATAACAGTCCAGTTTAGAATGATGGGCGACATGGAAGCTAGAGTAAGCCAGCCAAATGAACACAAGAACACAAAATGGTTTCCTAGAGGAATTAGACGGTCATCGTGAAGATTTGAATCCAAGAGTAAAGGTTTGCAATTGGTGATGTACTG
This sequence comes from Hypanus sabinus, assembly GCF_030144855.1. Classification (NCBI taxonomy): domain Eukaryota; kingdom Metazoa; phylum Chordata; class Chondrichthyes; order Myliobatiformes; family Dasyatidae; genus Hypanus; species Hypanus sabinus. The sequence goes on from NC_082722.1 coordinate 20,618,460, forward strand.
AAGAGGTAGGTCCTGGTTCCAGTATTGCTTGACTTCTCTGAAATATTTAGTTAATAGTATTTTTAAGTTGTTAATGAATTTCAGGATGCACTGCATTAGTGATATACCAGAGTGAAAGTTAACTAAGTCGAGGAACTGGAAAAGTGGGCCAAGCAATTGCAGAGACATTTGCAAAGTGTTGCACATTCGTTAGTTAAACTCGGGCAGGACTTGCGCAATAGATTGCACTGGGCGTTGAAGCAGAATACGGAGACGGAGAGGTACAGGCACGTTCATCTGTAAAATTGTCTGCAGAGGTGGACAGGCTGGTAAAAAAGTTCTTCGTCACAATTGAATCGACAGTTCGGAATCAGAGTCATGATCAGAACCAGGTTTATTATCACCGGCATATGTCGTGAAATTTGTGAACTTCGCTTCCGCAGTACCATGCAGTACATAATATAGAGAAAGAAAAATAAACAAACAAATAAATAAATCTATTGGTGTACCCGTATATTAAATAGATTAAAACCGTGCAAATAAAGAAGTACGGTAATATATATTTTAAAAGTGGTAGCATTCACGGTTTCAACGTTCAATTAAGAATCGGATGGCAGAGGGGGTGAAACTGTCCTGGAATCGTTGAATGTGTGTCCTCAGGCTTCTGTACCTCCTACCTGATCGTAGCAAACGGAAAGGGGGCATGTCTTGGGTGCTGCAGATCCTTAATATTGGACACTGCCTTTCTGAGACACCTCTCCTTGAAGATGTTCTGTGTACTGTGTAGGCTAGTACCCAAGAAATTTTATAAGAAATTTAAGGATAATCTCATACCGGTCCTTCTAGAAGTGTTTCAGGAATCTTTGGAGAACGGCTCGTTACCCCTTAATCTTACACAGGCATCTATTTCACTTCTCTTTAAATAGGACAATGACCCGATTAAACGTGGATCAAAACGCCCCACCTCGCTTTTGAATGTCGATGTGAAAATTTTGGCTAAAGAGTTTGCGTGCTGTTTAGCATGCCCCGTTCCGAAGATAATCTCAGTTGATCAAACAGGTTTTTATTAAAAATCGCCATTCATTTTTTTAAAAATCCGTTCACTGGCTGATGTGGTTGATTCACCCAGTAATTCTCCGAGTCCGGAGGTTGTTATCTCCTTGGACGCTGAGAAGGCGTTCGATAAAGTAGAGTGGGTATACTTGTTTAGTGTTTTGGAGAAATTGGGAGTTGGCAGAATAATTGTAGCCTGGGTAAAGCTGTTATATCACTGGCCTTTAGCGTGTATACAGACGAATTATTCTCGATCTGACTATTTTCCATTAACACGTGGCACTCACTAAGGCTGCCCATTGTCCGCTGTTCTCTTTGCAATTGTGATTGAGCCTCTTTCTATAGCTACTACATTATTTCAAGGTGTTAGGAAAGGGGACATGGAACACCGTGTATCACTATATGCTGATGACCTTTTACTTTATCTTAGCGTCCCTGTAGGTAGCAGTCCTGCTATTGTGTCATTATTAGGTCAATTTGGAGCCTTCGCTGGCTGAAAACTGAACCTTCAAAAAAGCAAATGTTTTCCCATTATTAACTTGGGCCTACTGATCTAACAGGAATCTTTGCCTTTTCCTTTATCTCAATATGGTTTTGTATACCAAGGAATACACGTCAATCGCTCCTTTACATCTCTGTTTGAAGCTAACTACAGGCCACAGGTTAGCCAAATGAAGGCTCATTTTGAGAGATGGGTGCTACATGTGTTTGGCTCGCTCTCGAGGGACCACCCTGCTTCACACCAGGCTGAAGACAGCAGAACAGCGCTGGAAACACGTGGTAAGATGTGCATTGAATAGGGTTGTGGGAGCGTTTATTGGTGTCCCTTTAGTAATGAGCCGTGCCTGCCCCTGGTCGAGGCTGTTAGGTATTGTCGTTACTTTTCCCTTGCTTGGATGTGTACCTGTATCCGTCCTCACACCGTTGTCCCGTGTATTGTACTGCGGACATGACTTTTCCCACGCTCGTATATTCTTAGCAGGTTTGTACGAATATTGTAGCCGATTGTGCTGTTCCCAAGCTTTTTCTTCCCTTGTAAATAAACTTATTATTAAAACTGTGTGTCCAGAGCTCTAGCCCATGAGACCCAAAGAATCTTTCTCATTTCCATCACAACATGTGGTGCTGTCAGCTGGGTCTAATAAAACTTGGCTGGACACAGAGCACAGGGAAGAATGTTCTTGAACAAGGGGAAGAAAGCAAGTGCAGGCAACAAGAATAAGGTCACTGGGAGGACAGATGAAAGGGAGGGGAATGAGAGTCTGGCCAGCATGCTGGCAGACCACAGGAAACCGGTGGACGGGTCTGAGCAGTTAGACCCCGCGGCGAGAAGCTGGGCCACCACGTGCTCTCCCTGCTTAAGGAATCAAGCTTCCCCAAAGCCAGGTCGAGACAAAGGGGTGCCTTCTGGTTGTTTGCGTCCCTGCTGAGACGCCAGGTCAGAATTATCGACCACGTTGAGCACTTATGTCGTCAGAAGTACAAGGAGCTAGAAGAGCTCCGGCAGCGCTGCTGCACGCTGCGGGATGCAGCACATACTGCCCAGACCCGAGCCAAGGAGATCGAGGTCAGGAGAACTGAGGTCGCCTGCATGCTCATACAGCTGCAGCAGGCGCGGGCAGCCCGTAGGTCTGACTGGCAGCCTGACCCGCTAAAGATTCGAGTCCTGGTCCAGCGCGGCGACAAGCTGGACGCGTGGCTGGGGGATGGGGACAACTGGCTGAATAGCAACGATAAGGGGGAGACCGAGGAGCCTAGGTCTCACAAAGGCCCTTCCCCCTTCTCACCCGAGCTCCAACCTCCTCCACGCAGGGAGGAAGGGGATGAGGGGCACCCGCCCAGACCTACCCCTGTCCCTCGGAGACCACGGAGACCCAGGATTTCTCCCTCAAGGAGCTGACCCAACTGCCGGATCGGCACCGCTAACGACCAGGCGAGCACCCGGCATAAGAAATGTGCTGCAGGCGCCAGAAACAGGAGTCCGTGTCGACACTACCCTGTGGGATCGGGTAGCGACCGCTGTAAGAGACCGATATCCCCTCTTTCTGGAGTGGGATCTATACGGGCGCCCGCAATGGGGTACGATCAGTGAGGGCACCCGGGTTATCAGGGAATGGGCACTGGTCAACGTTATACGCCAGGGTGCTTGCGACCGCAACTTCCCCCAAGACACACGAGTGACCGGTGCCCTAGCAGGATACCTGATCAATACCGCGCGCCCCGACCTGAAGTCGGTAATCCTGCCCCTCATGGCACGAGCCAGCGGTAGGACCGTACGGGATGCCATCACCCTCCTGGTAGGATTGGGGCAAGATGGGGGCAACCACCCCAGGTCCGCAAGACTGAGGCAAGGGCTCCAAACACTACCCCTCCACGCTTTACTCGCTGGCAGATGTACACAGACCTGCTGCATGTAGGGACCGTGACAGCATAGATGGCATCCCCATCGTCAACCTATATATCCTGTGGAAGGAGCTTTGCAGGGGCAAAACTAGCCACACTAAGACCACCATCTGCCCAGCAAACGCAGGGGACGCCCTCAGGCCCCAAACAGCTAAGACTAGACCATGGCCACACCAACCCACCCTCTGCTCCTCCCTTACCTGAAACTGCCTCGCCTGCCTTCAAGGCAGCACTTAGGGAATTGCTGAGACAGGAAATGTCCCACCTCCACCAGCAAGGCGCCTCACCACAGGGATGGAAGACCTTTACCCAACCCCCCCCATCCCATAGGATGAAGGCCAGGGCCCCCGGCGCATTTGCTCTCTCGCCCTCTTCCATCCGGGGGACCTGTAGCCACATATACCTGTCGTAGTATATTGGGGAAAGGGAAGCTCGCAGAGGGGGATGGCACTTGTCGATACAGGTGCCCAACACACAATCATCCCAGGCAATCCCGCCGTATGGAGGGGCACCGACATGCAAATCGAGGGGTTGGCGGTTCCGTTTTGCCCGACAGGGAGGTCACACTTCACCTAGCCATAGGCAACAATCCCCCCCCTCCCCCCGACCTGTACAAGACCTTATTACCTCTTCTCCGGAATGTTATCCTCGGAGTCAATGTTTTAAAGGGACAGTCCCTTCAAACAAACAGGGCCTAGTTCACCTTCGGCATCGCGCGAACCACTTTTTCGTTGGGGCGGCTAAGCTAGAGCCCATTCTGGTCCCTCCCTCCAAAGTCATCTGCAACCGTCAGTACAGGGTACCAGGGGGACACCAAGAAATCACGGGCTCGATTCAAGCCCTACTGCGAGAGGGAGTTATTAGACCCACAGCTTCCTCTTTCAACAGCCCCGTTTGGCCCGTCCGCAAAAAGTGCGGCTCCCGGCGGATAACCGTTGATTACAGGAACTTAAACAAGGTTGCACCCCCCGCTCCCCCCGCCCCCTCGCCACCGTTGTACCCGAAATTTTCACCCGCATTGAGGACATCTCAGGACATCCACATAAACTCTGGTATGTGGTTGATGACCTCGCTAATGCATTTTCTCTGCCCCCTGCATCAGGATAGCCAGGACCAATTTGGGATGGCAGAAAATTTTGTTGTTCGTCCTTCGGAGTCGAAGACGACCACGACTTCTGTCAGTTGGAGGGTTTGTGACTGTGGGTTCGCAGGTGACTGGTGAGGCCAATCCGGGCCCTGAAAGTTCGCCCACATGTTTGACACATGAGGGTAGGTGCTGCAGTGGAACTGGAGGTAGCTCGAGGCTTGCGCAGGCGCGTTTCCTCTCAGCCTCTGCGGTGCTTATGATTTCTGCTGCATACGCTCCTTTAGTGTTCCTGTTCCACCAGGTTGGTCGGTCCAGAGCAAGCAATTCCCAGCTACTGGGACTGATGTTGAAGTCTTTGAGGGACACTTTGAGGCAGTCTTTGAAACGTTTCTTCTGCCCTCCAGATGAGCGTTTGCCCTGGCTCAGCTTTTCATACAGCAGCTGTTTTGGTAGTCGATTGTCAGACATCCTGACGACATGGCCAGCCCATCTGGGTTGGGCTTTCTGTAGGAGGGTGTAGACGCTATGGGTGCTAGTCCGCTCCAGGACCTCCGTGTCTGGGACTTTGTCCTGCCATCGGACGTGGAGAAGTCTGCGGAGGCAGCTCAAGTGGAAGTGGTTGAGCTGTTTGGCGTGTCTGCTGTAGACAGTACAGGTCTCGCTAGCATAGAGGAGGCTGGTGAGAACCACTGCTCGGTAGACCTTCAGCTTGGTGGTAAGGCTGAGTCCTCTCCGCTCCCATACATTCTCACGGAGTCTCCCAAAGGCGGCACTGGCTTTGGCAATTCTGTTGCTGATCTCTGCATCTATGTTCACCGCTCGTAGTAGTGAACTGCCCAGATAAGTAAATCTGTCGACTGCCTGTAGCTTCTGCCCCTTTACTGTGATGTGTAGTTCCTGGTAGGGCTTTCCGGGCGCGGGCTGGTACATAACTTCGTTCTTTTTGCTGCTGATTGTAAGTCCACAGTTGTCACAGGATTGTGAGAAGCATCTTCTGTTCTGTGCTGGCGTTGAGAGCGCAATCAGAAGCGAATAAGGGGTCTCTAACGAGGGTCTTTTTTAACTTTGTAACAGCCTATAGACGCGGGAGGTTGAATAGCCCACCACCATTCCTGTATCTGACGTGTATACCATCCTGACAATCGCGGAAGGCATCATTCAGCATAGCAGAGAAGACCATGCTAAAGGGTGTAGGCGTGAGAACGCATCGTTGCTTCACACCATTCGTCACTGACTCGTCATCATCCTCCAAAACTTTCACCATCATGCCATCGTGGAACTGCCGAAAAATCGTGATGAACCTGCTAGGGCAGCCAGACTCCTCCATTATCTTCCATAAGTCATCTCTGCTGACCGTATCAAATGCTTTGGTCAGATCACGAAGGTCATAAAGAGGTCGCTGTGCTGCTCTTGACATTTTCCTGGAGTTGGCGTGCATCAAATATCATGTCGACTGTTCCACGCTCTGCACGGAAGCAACACTGGTTTTCTGGGAGGAGACCTTGCTCACGGAGTTGGAGAAGGCGATTAAGCAGGCCGCGAGCCAAGATATTCCCAGCTATGGACAGGAGGGAGATGCCTCGGTGATTGTCACAAGACTGTCTGTTGCCTTTCTTTTTGTTGATGGGCACTATACTGGCATCTTTCAAATGTTGCGGCACTTTTCCTTCATTCCACATAGACTGGAGAGCTCAGTCAGCTTCTGTATCATGAATGGGCCTCCTGCTTTGTAGACTTCGGCAGGGATTACGTCTGATCCTGGTGCTTTGTTACAAGAAAGTTGCCAGATGGCTTTTCTGACTTCTTCTTCTGTGGTTGTCAAGGTCCAGGTTGATCTCCACCTGAGGTAGTCAAGCAATGGCCTCATCATTGATTTCTGCAGGGCGGTTGAGATCCTGGTTGAAGTGTTCACTCATCTCTCCAAAATCTGCTTTTTCTCTGTCAGCAGCCGAGTCCCATCTGAACTGAGGAGAGGGGAGGAGCCAGACGACTGAGGTCCATACATAGCCTTCAAAGCGTCGTAGAAACACTTGGTGTCGTGACTGTCTGCATAGCCCTGGATCTCATCGGCCTTATTGCTGAACGAGACATCCTGCATCTCACGGAGTTTCTTCTGCACTTACCGTCTTGCACTGGCGAAGGCATCTATCTTTGCTTGTGATGTGGGATTGTTCTCGTGCGCTCTAAACAGTTGGTGCAGACAATACACATTTTGTCACCTACCGCAAGGCAATGTCCACAGCACTACTATGTGCCAAGACCTTAACTCTCATGATTTACACCAAATCCAGCTTCTCCCCGAGGTGTCGATCGCCGATTACGTTGACGATATCCTCCTCCAAAGCCCGTCTGAGACCTTTGTCTCAGAAGCCCTTCACATGCTAATTGAATCCCTTAGGGAACGGGGCTGGTCAATTAACATGAGTCCTAACGAAGTGTCTCGACCCGAAATGTTGACTGCTTCTTTCAACGTTTTTAGCCCGACCTGCTGAGTTCATCCAGCTGTTTTTTACGTCTTAATTTGACCACAGCATCTGCAGTGTACTTTGTACTTACAATTAACATGGAGAAGGTTCTGGACACCCGCAAAAATGTGCTCTTTCCGGGAATACAATGGATCTCTGGCCACAGAAACATCCCTGATGCTGCTAAAAATATATGGTTTTAAAATTTTGCTGTACCCTCTAATAATACTGACACACAGTGATTCGTGGGGCTCCTGGACTATTGACGACAGTATATTCCCCACTTGACCATGCTTCGTCAGCCACTCTATAGGATTTCCAGGAAAAAAAAAATCACATTTCTATGGGGACCAGAGCAACAGGCTGCTTTTGATACAGCTAAGCAAGCTGTGGAACAAGCAATGCCACTTTTTCCCCGCCAGGCGGGTCTGCCTTTTGAGTTACAGGTTACAACCAGTGAGACGGTCGCCGAATGGAGCCTCTGGCAGAAGACCCACGGGCGCAGAGTCCCACTCGGCTTCTGGAGAAAGTCCCTACCTGAAGCCGCAGCGCCTTACAGCTCCTTCGAGCGCCATCTGCTAGCCTGTACCTGGCGCTCCTCGCCATAGAACACTGAACAGGCAGCGACCCTGTCGTCCTTCGCCTCCATCTCTCCATAATGCGATGGGTCAAGTCTCCTGATTCCACCCACAAAGAGGGCCGTGTTCAGAGGTCCTCCATTGTCAAGTGCAACTGGTACATTGAAGACCGGGCTTAACCCGGTCCTGAAGAGGTCAGCCGCCTCCATGAACAAGTCATGAATTTCCCCCTATCCCAGGACCCTACCCCGGACATTCCTAAGGTACAACCCTCCCCAGCGTGTTGGGATCAAAGCTTTGATACCCTCGATCCCGACAACAAATTGCATGCCTGGCTCACAGACGTCTCCAGCCGCTGGAAAGGGGGGGAAACATCGCGGAAAGCAGCAGCAGTTCATCCCGCCACGGAAAAAAAAATGACCACAGATGGTGAGGTGTTTTCCAGTCAACTTGCCGAGCTGGCAGCAGTAGCACTCACCCTCCAAAACACTACCGGACCAATCCACATCTATACTGACTCCTGGGCAGTAGCTAATGACATTGCGGTGCGGATGGCTGTGCAAGACATGGGGTGGGAAATACCTTGGCGTCCCCTCTGGGGACAGCACCAGTGGCGTCTCATTTGGGACAAGGCTACCCACAGAAAAAATTCTGTCCACCATGTGGATGCCCATACCCGAAAAGATAACGAAGAGGCATCATTTAACGCCGCGGTGGACTAGGCTGCCCAAATATCATCTGCTACCACTCCCACCCCTGACACAGACCCCAATGCACTAGCTGCGTGGGCACACCACAAAGGTGGCTACATAGTGGCCGATGGCACGCTGCGTAGGGCTGAACAATTCGGTGTCGCCTTGACACTCACCGATGAAAAAGCTCTGTAGCTAACTGCCCCATCTGCCATCAGGTCAAGCCATGGGGCTCGCCGATAGGGCCACCAGGCCTTATCCGTCGCGGCACGGGAGCGGGTCGGATATGGCAAATCGACTATACTGGACCGCACCATCAATGGATTGCAGTACCTCTCCTCTATCTATGGGGTCCCATGGGAGGTACAATCCGATCAGGTCTCAAACTTCGCTAGCGCCAAAGCCCAGACCTGGGCGGCTGAGGCAGGTCTCTCATGGCTGGTCCACATACCCCATTCCACCCCAGGCATCGAGCTTAACTGAAAGAATGGAAGACTTGCTTAAGGGAAATAAATAGCACACTGACACACTCTCGCACACTGCAGGGTTCTTCAAATGTCCTTCAGCAGGCCGTTGACCAATTAAACACACGGCCCAATGGCCAAGGGGGGGGGGTCCCCACTGTCCAGCCAACTGCCACACTCCCCATCTCCCGACTGGGAAACCACCGAACCCTTCCCCACCCGAGACCGAGGAATCGGGTATAGTATGGATACCCCCAAGAAGGGAGAAATTGTGCCGCGCGGTCCAGGAGATACCCGCTGGGACCCAATTCCGGGTATATCCGATTTGTCCTGTATATATACCCGGCATTTACGAAGACGGTAATGAGTTTCCTCCTGCCCGCCCACAGGACAATAGTGCTACATCAGTCATCCCTCCTAATCGCTGCGATGATCGGCTTCGTGACAGCTGCCAACACTTTCCTCAGGGTCGCTTACGAGTTTCCCAGCACACAAAAAGATCGGACTGCTGGATCTGCATGTGAACCCCAGCACACGCCGATGATGCGCTGCCACTCACGCTGATCCCGCTGGATGACATCGAGATGAACTGTTTACACAGACTGTTTGCTCTTGATGGTTTTAGTATATCTATTTGAGGGAGCGTGCTGGTAGTCCACCACCACTCTCCTCCCTACTACACAATGTCTCTTCCCTTGATCCCCGATGGTAATCAACAGCAAAAAAAACAGTTCCGCAATGTGCACACTTCCAACCTTTCAGTCGGTGACAGCGACTGCGAGCGAACCTTTTACCGGCTGCCCAAGTGACCACTGTCGACAGTGCCGCTAAGCTGGGAACTCCCTGGATGTTGAACTGGACTCACTGGACCTGCGTCTACCGCGCCTACCCGTGACACCCCACAAGCCTGCTGCTTTCCAGCAAATATAGTGCCCTTCATTCACCCCCTGAACGACCTTGGGGTACACCCGGCATACAGCGGCCTGCGGGACAAGAGGACCGTTACAGAGGCGGAGAGGTTGTAGATGATAGCATTTTCCATTTATGGTGCAGCCCGATTATCCTGGGAGGTGATCCAGATGACCAGTGTGCTCGAGACTCTGGCCAACCGGACGGCAGTGACACTGCAACATACTGAGGATGCTCTCACCCGAACGGTGACCGAACTGACAGCTGTCAGGATGGTGGCCCTGCAGAAGTGAATGGCTCTAGACTACCTACTCGCTGCTGATGGTGGAACAGGTGCAGTGATTGGTAAGGAATGCTGTACCTTTATCCCTGATGAGTCCAGCAACATCACTCACTTGGCTGCTCACATTCGGGACTCGGTGGCTAAAATTCAGAAATCTAGGCATCAACTCCTCCAGCACAACACCTCATGGGGCAATTGGTGGCCGTTTGGGAGCCGGGGGGATGGTGGGCAACTGTCATCCACTGCTCCATCGCCACATTCTTGTCATTATCACTATTGTTATACTATGTTGTGCATGCCAAATTATTAAGAGTGCATCAGGCTTTACTTAACTGCTTAGAAATGTTAACTTCTCATATACGTTGATTTTGTTTTTTACTCTCCCTTATGTGTCCTGGCTGTGTAGTGTGTCTTCTGAGGAGTGGAGTGCATCCAGACAACAGGGTCTGTCACGTGACAACACTGCCCACACCTGGTCGGAGGTCACAGTACCTGCCAGTCAACATTTCGCCCCTCCCAACTAATCAATGTAAACTTAATCATTGTCCACTTTAATTGGACTAACCTGTCTAGCACCAAGCCTTTGGCCCCTTGACCTATAAAGGGTGCTGCACCCTTTTGGCTCGCTCTCTTTTGCCATCCACGAGGGACCACCCACTTTCACTCCAGTCTGAAGACTGCAGAACAGCGCTGGAGACCCGTGGTAAGGTGTGCATTGAACAGGGTTGTGGGAGCGTTTATTGTTGTCCCTATACTAGAGAGCCGTGCGCGCCCATAGTCAAGGGGCACCGGTATCATAGTTGATTTTCACTTGCTTGTATGTCTACCTTTATTCTGTCCCCACACCTTTTTCCCGTGTATTGACCTGCCGACTCGACTTTTCCCAAGCTAGTTTATTCTAAGCGCGTTTGTGCGAATATTGTGGCCACGTGTGTTGTTCCTAAGCTTTTCTCCCCTTGTAAATAAACTCCTTATTGTTAAATCTATGTGTGCAGAGCTCTTGCTCCAGAGACCCGAAGAATCTATCTCATTTCAATCACAAAACGACATTTAGTTAAGGTGTTTAGTGAAACGCATTTTGCGTGTAATACATTGTCAGTGATTCGTCGAAGTATTTTTAACAGAGATTTTGTCCTTTAGCACTGAAATAAATCAAAGTGATTAGCCAAGTTTCAACATTACGTCTGGCGTTCAGAGAACAGGATATCATTTATCGATAAAGAAATAATATATAATTTATTGGATTGCTAGTAGAGGATTGTTTCTAAAAGATGGTAACATCTCAAAGCGATAGAATTGGGGCTGGGCGGTGTCGAAGTATCGGCGTAACAGAGCAGCAATATGCGATGGCGCCATCTCCAGGCCGTCACAGCGACAGAATGGACTTGATTGGGATGATTCAGACGAAGGTACAAGCTTACAGATATTTAAAATCTTTAAAGCCGTTATCATTTATATTATTATTGCATTTACTTTCCATCTTCATTAGACTGTACTGAAATATTTTTGTCCGATAAATTATAGTACAGAAGTGCTATTTCATCAGTATTAGTGTGTGCTACATTTTTTTACATAGGGCATTCTCCATTGAGAGCAAGTAATAATAAATTTGCAACGACGTTGAGCTGCGCTAAAACTAAATACGTCTTAAAAAGTACTTCGGAAAATATCAACAGCGCTTAGCAATTCCTTGAGTAATTGGTCTACTTTTGCGATTTTGCTCTTCAGAGAAATAACAAACGGCTATTTGTGTTTTTCATGAGTAGATAAAGTAATGAATAACAACGATAGGAGTACAAAGATCCTGTCAACTACGAACAAGAAATAACTGTGCATTTTTACTTGAAAATAAGTATCAAAACAATGTTTAAATGTGGCGAAAGCGACGAGATTTGAGATGCAAAGTGACCAAAGAGAAGGAAGTCAATGGATTATTCTCAAAAGGACATCTACCTACCCAACATATGCAAGAGAATAGGTCTGAGCGGTACAATCTTGTTCCCAAGCATGTACGTTTCTATCGTTTTTGCGAATTTCTCTGGATTGCCGAAAATCTTTCAGGTATATATTGTTGTTTGCATTATCAGACAGAGGATATAATTCTCTGCCGATGTTCTCTACCTACTCCCCACCTTCTTCAATTCCGCACCTTATTCACCAACCACGCTGACCTGATGAGCAACAATAATGTATTGTTATAACAGGATGCTCACCCTGTTGTGTCACACATATATCTACCTGAACCGGAATTAATACGTCAATTTACTGACGATTGGCCAAATAAATGCTGGGCATATTTTATATTTATTTTGCTCGATTGGGCAATTATGCAGTTTTAAACGCTGAGGTGCTTTGTGCAAATTATCATGTTCTTCGAGAGTAGACATCTAGATACATGATTCCAATATAAATCTACTTTACAACGTGCACGTTATTCAGTTAAATGTTATGATTAGTCTAAACCTGACCTCCTTTAATGTGACCACGTGCGTATCTCTTCTACTTCAATGTGGGCTGCGCCAGGTACACAGGTCACAATGCATTTCTCTTGCCTTTTGGGTGCCCTGGGATTTCTGTTACCACCATGTGATAGTGCAGTTTTATTTTACAGCTAAGCTTGAGCAGCAAGCTCAAAGTATATAAAACAGAAAAGTACTTATTTTTTTATCAACCAACATTTACTGAACAATTTTGAGGCACAGAGGTGTTATCGCAAGAATGCGTTGCAATGTTTTTCACATATTCCAATCTATATTTCCCTCGGTTGAACTTCGAAATAAGTGAGAAGGAATAATTATTCCGTTGGCATTTTTACCTTGAAAATAAAATTTCTCTGGCAGGTGATGATGACTTTCTGATTTGTCTTCATCCTCCGAAGATTGCGGAGGGAGAATCCTGGGGATATGGTTGAACAGAGGAGAGAAAAATATGGTTGAACATATCCGACATTTTCTTCTTGAATGACCGGGCAATAGAGAGAGGTGGAATGGCTTATTCCCAATACTAGTCTAATAATTCTTACTTTTACTTTTTCCCGTGCCAATCGCCTCAAATAAATCATAAGAATGTCAAAGGGTAAATGATCTCTTTACTTTTCAACATATACATGTTATATCGATTAACAACTTTTGTCTGGATGCAAGAAATGAAACGAAGCAATGCCTCGGGGCTGCACGCATTGGCAGTTTATAACTCTAATCTGCAGTTGGATTCTCAGCTTCACAGGTTCTTTGATGTATTTACATCTGCCTACAATGTCTGTTGGTTTTGATGTTTGGATGTTGAGGTGTTCTTGGAATTGGGAAGCAAAAGAGCAGCGTATGTCAGTTTGCCAGCTCCATTTCTTTCAGTCTGTGAAAATATTCCAAAATTAGCAGTTAACTGAGAATCCATTGAGTTCAAAAATTTGAATCGAAAATTGTAAAATAAATTAGTGATGCACTCATAAGTTATCAATTTTATATTTCTGCCATTTTACACAAAGTTTATGTCAATTATTTTTCAAAATATATTGTTTTGATTCATATGGTAATTCAGCTTTAAGAACCTGTGTTGTCCCACAGAATAATAAACGTTTCTTTTAACAAAGTCGAGTTGGGAGAGAAGGTAACTCCTTGAAGCAGCAGGTGTAGTAGAAAATATTTCACGAACTCAAAATCCAAGCGCATTTTTATTTTATATGTCTCTGATTGCCGCAAACTGTTTAGTCTATAGATCTTATGGGTATTTCCTCAGTCACACCTGTCAACAGAACTCCAATTGCACACAGACATTTTCATCAGTGACTACCACACAACTGACAGAATGAACGTTGGCACTTTGTTCATTCATATCGTATGAATTGGCTAACCCCAAATTTCAGTTGGTTCGTTTTCTCTCGGTTATTATCAGATATTCGTTTTCATTATTGAGCTGATAATGGACGTCGGAAAGGATGGCTATTCCCAGTTCCATGCTTTTTAGTGTTTCCTTGTTTGCAGATTAAATATGTGATTAAATTTGTAAAAGCAAGCGGAAAAAAACGATAATCTCGAGGGTTACAGCATTTAAATCTGTAAATGCTGGAAATCTTGAGAATGCAAAAAAAAATACCGATGTAATGCATTCAGGTAAGGCAGCATGCATGCAAGAAAATAAACTGTCCACGTTTCTGTCCAAAGCGCTTTATCATGACAGCAAAAGAATGGGTCAGAAGCCATAATAAAAAGATGGGAAGAGAGTACAAGATGGCAAGTGATAGTAGAAAGCAGGCAGTAAGAAGAGGTGTGTATGATGGAGGATGGAATGAAGTAGAAGCTCGGAGGTAATGGGTGGGAAAGGAAAAGGGTACAAGAAGGAATCTGATAGGAGGGGACAGTGGACCCTGGAAGGAGGAGGGGCACTAGTGGAGGTGATGGGCAGATAGAGAGAAGCGAAGAGGTGAAAGGTGTTCTCTGTACCTACTCCCCACCATCCTTAGTCCCGCACCTTATCCACTATCTACGCTGACCTGATGAGCAACAGAAATGTATCATTACAACAGGATGTTCACCCAGTTGTGTCACACATACATCAACCCGAACCGGAGTTAAAGCATCAACGGACTATTTGCCAAATAAGCACTCGGTATATTTCAGATTCATTTTGCTGTCTTGGGCAATTGGGCAGTTACTAATTGTTGAGGAGCTCTGTGCAAAATACCGTATTCTTCGCGAGTACACATCTAGACACGTGATTCACATATAAATCTACTTTTCAACGTCCACGTTTTACGGTCAAATGTAATGATGAGTCTAACACTAATTTCCTTTAATGTGACCATGTGCATATCCCCTCTGTTTCAATGTGGGCTGGGACAGGTACACAGATTGCGATGCATTTCTCTTGCCTTTCTGGTGCCCTGGGATTTCTGTTACTACCATGTGATAGTGCAGTTGTATTATACAGTTAATTTTGAGCAACAAGCCGTGAATGTATTAGAAACAGAAGGGTACTGATTTTTCTTCATCATAAGATCAATATTCAAACACAGAGGTGTTATCGCGAGAACATCATTTTTTCACATCATCAAATCTATATTTTCCTCGGTTGAACGGTGACAGAAGTGAGCAAGGAATAACCGTTCAGCGGGAGTTTTTTTTGTATCCTGAAGCAAATTTTCTCTCGCTAGTGGTGAAGAATCTCTTGATTTTTTTCATTCTCTGATCACTCTTCACGGAATATCTTCGGGGTGGGGCGGTACTGCAGGCAAAGTAGTTTTCTTTACTGAAATGATCGGGGACCGTTCAATGGAAATTATGACTGGGCAACCGAGAGAGGCGGAATGGCTTACTTACAATCTTATGTTAAATTACTTACTTTTATTTTTCTAGTGATAATCGCTTCCAACAAATCGAAGACTAAATCGATCCCTGATCTTCCTAACTTACACATATTATATCGATTAGCTGTCTTTATCTGGATGCAAGAAATGAAACGAAGCAATGCCTATGTCTGCGCTCATTTACACTCTATAGCTCTAAACTGCAGTTGAATTTTCAGCTTCACAGTTCTTTTGAAGTATTTTCATCAGCGGATAATGTAAGTTGGCTTTGACGTGTGGATGCTGAGGTGTTCTTGGAATCAGGAACGGGCAGAGCAGCGTAAGTCAGTTTGTCAGCTCCATTTCTTTTAGTCTGTGAAAATATTTCATAATGAACGATTAATCGAGAACCCATTGAGTTGAACAAGTTGAATCAAAAATTGTAAAATACATTAGTGATGCACTCGTAATTTATCAACAGATTTCTGCCGTTTTACACAAAGTTTATGTCAACATTTTATCAAGCTTTCTCTTCTTGATTCATTAGCTATTTCAACTTCAACAGCCTGTGTTGACCCACTGAACAGCGAGCGTTTCTTTCCTTACTTAAAATGAACCGCAACAACAAATTCGAGTTGGGAGAGTGGGTAACTCCTTGAAGCTGCAGGTACAGTACAAAATATTTCGCTAACTCAAATACAAGCATATATTTGTGTTATATGTGCTTGATTGCTGAAACCTTTTAGTCTATAGATTTTACTGGTGTTTCCTCAGTCACACCTGCCAACACAAGTCCAAATGCACACAGACACTGTCATCAGTGGATACCACACAACTGATAGAATGAACGTTGGCACTTTGTTCATTCATGCCCTATGGTTACTCTGTTGTCAAAGTTCGGTATTTTCATAGAACCACTGTTCTGTTGGATCACTGTTCCTAGGTTATTATCAGATATTTGTCGTCATTATGGAGCTGATAATTGGCGTTGGAAAGGAAGGCTATTCCTCGTTTCATACTTTTCAGTGTTTCCTCTTTTGCAAGTTACATATGAACGTCATGGTCCCGTCTGTCTGTCCCTCAGCTCGCTTTTATCTCCTTGATTATGCCTTAATTCCTGTCGCCTGATTCCCAGTTGCTGCTAGTTCACTTAATTACTGTACACCTGCTTTCCAGCAGAGCCTGCAGGAGAATAACTCTGTCCCCAGTGAGTTGGTCTATTCCCATGTGATGACATCGTTTCCCGACCGCTTAGAACCGTTTGTTCTAAGTTCCACCCTAATTTCAAGTTATTCTATCAAAACCCTGTCTCCGTGTCAAGACTCCATATCAGAGCTCTGTGCCGAGATTCCTCCTGCTTATCTGTTCCACATTTGTGATTATGGAAGGACCTCTCAACCCTAATTGCGTGTCTGTGTCCTGCTTTTGGATTCAACCCCAGTCACACCTTTAACAATTAAATTAAATTTGTGAAAGCAAGGGAAGAAAGATAATCTCGAGGGCTTCTGCAGATGCTGGAAATCTTGAGGAATGCAAGGAAAAAATGATTTAATTTATTGGGTAATGCAGTATGTATGAAGGTAAACAAACTGTCTATGTTTCTGGCCAAAACCGTTTATCAGGAAAGCAAAAGAAGGAGTCAGAAGCTAGAATAAGAGATGGGGACAGAATACAAGATGGCAGGTGATAGGAGAAAACACGTGAGTAAGAAAGTGTGTGGATACTGTGGGATGGAATGACGACGGAGCTGGGAGATGATGAGTGGAAAAGGAAAATGGTGCAAGAAAGAACCGGATAGGAGGAGAGAGTGGACCCTGGAAGAAATGGAAGATGAAGGGGCACCAGTGGAGGTGATGGGCAGATAAGAAGAGAGGAAGTGAAAGGAAACCACAATTGGGAATAGAGGAAAAAGAGAAGGGGATGATTAAATGTATCAACATTTACTGATATCAATGTTCATATATATATATATGAATTGTTATCGATTACTAGGAATGAGATTACAGAGTGCCTGGAGGCACTTGACAAGGTAGGCCAATGCCAGCATGGTTTCCCGTATGGAACAGTCAGCCTGATTAACCTACTGCAATTTTTTGAGGAAATTACAATCAGGGTGGCAAAGGACATGTGGTAGATGTGGTATACTTGGGTTTTCAGACTGTCTTTATCAAGATGTCCCACATGAAGCTCCCTAACACGATAAGAGCCCATGAAATTACAGGAAAGTTACAAGCATGGGTGGAGCATTGGCTGATCGGCAGAAAACAGAGAATGGAAGAAAAGGGTCATAATTCTGGCCGGTGACCAGCAGTGTTCCACAGGGGTTGGTGTTGCGACCTCTTATTTTTATGATGTACATTCTGATTTTGAATATGCATTAATAGATGTGTGGCGAAATTTATCGATAATACAAAGATAGGTGGAGGAGTGGGAAGTGTTGAGGAAATAGAGAGCCTGCAGACAGACTCAAACAGTTCAGGGGAATGGGCAAAGAAATGGCAAATACATCACAATGTTGGAAAGTGTATGGGGATGCACTTTGGTGGAAGAAATAAACGTGCAGCCTATTATTTGGATGGGGAGAAATTCAAAATGCAGAGATCCCAAAGGACTTGGGAGTCCCTGTCCAGGATATCCGATAGGTTAAACTCCTGGTTGAGTCGGTGGTGAAGAATGTGAATGCAATGTTAGCATTCATTTAGATAAGTATAGAATATAAGTGCAGGGAGGTGATGTTGAGGTTTTATAAGGCTTTCGTGAGACTGCACTCAGAGTATAGTTTGCAATTTTGGGCTCTTTATTTCAGAAAGGATGTACTGACATTGGAGAGCAGTCAGAGAAGATTCACAAGAATGAAACGTTTACGGTATGAGGAACGTCTATGTTTATTCCCTAGAGTTCAGGAGAATGAGTGGGGATCTCACAGAAACATTCCGAGTATTAAAAGGCCAGAACAGATTAGATTTGGTAAAGTTATTTTCCATGGCAGGGGAGTCTAGGACAAAAGGGCAAGACATCAGGATTGAAGGACGTCCATTTGGATAAAGATGAAAATTACTTTAGTCACAGGATGGTAAATATGTGGAATTTGTTGCCCTGAGCGGCTATGGAGGCCAAGTTACTGGGTGCATTTGCGGCAGAGGTAGATAGGATCTTGGTTAGCCAGGGCATCAAAGGGTATGGGGAGAAGGGAAGGAAGTGGGGATAACTGGAAGAATTTTTATCAGCCCATAGCCCATGATTGAATGGCGGAAAACACTCGATGATCCGAATGGCCTACTTCTGCTTCAATATATTATGGTCTTTTATTTATATATATAGCGTGGCTCGGTAGCGTAGCAGCTGGCGTAGCACCATTACACAGCAGTGATCCAGGTTTAATTCCCCTACCCGAGTAATTAGTGTGATTCTACGTTTTCCCATGATCATATGATTTTCATTGGGCGGTAGGGTTTTTTCCCCACATTCTGAAGACGTACGTGGGTGTCGGCTCATTGGTCATAGGAGTATACTTCGGCAACACAAACTAGTTGGGCCGGGCGGCTCTGTTACCGTGTTATATCTCTGAAGTAAATTAATATGTTATTCATGTCAATCTCTCTGCTTTACCTGAGAATAGATAATGCGCTCTCCTTGTTGTCGACCTTTGCGAAATCCTTTGCTCTGCCTTAAGTTTAGTGAAACATAGGCAACTGTCTGCTCAACCGCAGCTTGTTCAGCCTGTTAGGGAAACAAATTTAATATTGATAACTGATATAAAGGTCAGTGATCATGAACTTAGTTTCACTCGGAGTATCTAATAATACAAAAAGGATTTAAAATGCTTTGAATAACATCTTGTCTGCGTATAATAATATTGTGCATGTCTATTGACTGGAGGTGGGATAACAATTCAAGCAGAGTAATCAGAAAAACTGGGGCTCCACAGGGGACTGTCCTGTATCCCTTTCTCTTCACCATCTACACCTCGGACTTGAACTACTGCACAAATTCTTGCCATCTTCAGAAGTTTTCTGATGACTCGGCAATAGCTGGATGCATCAGAAAGGGAGATGAGGCAGAGTACAGGGCTACGGTGGGAAATCGTGGTAACATGGTGTGAGCAGAATCATCTGCAGCTTAATGTGAAAATGACTAAGGAGCTAGTGGTGGACCTGAGGAGTGCTAAGATACCGATGACCCGTTTCCATCCAAGGGGTCAGTGTGGACATGGTGGAGGATTGCAAATAACTGGAGATACGAATTGATAATGAACTGGACTGGTCAAAGAACACTGTGGCTGTCTACAAGAAGGGTCAAAGCCGTCTCTACATCCTGAGGAGACTGAGGTCCTTTAACATCTGCCGGACGATGCTGAGGATGTTCTACCAGTCTGTGGTGGCCAGTGCTATCATGTTTGCTTTTGTGTGCTGGGGCAGCAGGCTGAGGGTAGCAGACAGCAACAGAATCAACAAACTCATTCGTCATGCCAGTGATGTTGCGGGGGTGGAAATGCACTCTCTGATGGGGGTGTCTGAAAAAAGTATGCTGTCCAAGTTGCATGCCATCTTGGATAATGTCTCCCATCCACTCCATAATGTACTGGTTAGGCACAGGAGTTCATTCAGCCAGAGACTCATTCCATCGAGATGCAAAACTGAGCGCCATAGGAAGTCATTCCTGCCTGTGGCCATCAAACTTTACAACTCCTTCCTCGGAGTGTCAGACACCGTGAGCCAATAGGCTGGTCCTGGACTTATTTCCACCTGGAATAACGTACTTATTATTATTTTATTCATGGTTTTATATTGCTATATTTCTGCACTATTCTTAGTTGTTGCGACTGTAACGAAACCCAATTTCACTCGAGATCAATAAAGTATGTCTGTCTGTCTGTTCCAGCTGGAAATCGCTATGTTTACTTTAGATTTCCAAACAACCACTAAAGATCATTTTATCAATTGGATGGATTTCTCAGGACTGGGCATTTCTCTTTTTTTTTCATCTGTTTTGTCATAACCCTTATGCCCTTCTGTTTTGTGCATGAACTTTATCCGATGTGTTTCACTTATGCGCCCCACCAAATTATTATAATTATTGGCATGACCAGATTTCGTAACCCCGGTGCAATTAGGATCTGTGACCTTTCAGACTCGGATTATCTATATAAAGGACATTTGAACAAATGACAATACTTGATGTACTGTTCCAGCCTGGTTTAACTGAGGTAGCAAATACGTGAAGGGCATCTTGCCCGCTGTTGAACGGATTCGTTTTCCTGGTGAATCTGTTAAAATTACAATGGAATAAACAGCATTTGGACATGCCCGTCGCAGTAAATCTTTAAAATAGCGTTTGTTCTGGCTGAAATAATGGCATAGCATTCCAGAGCAATAAATCAACAGTAATAAAGTTATCTGGAACGTTCTTGCTTCAACATAAATATTACTCTCAGAAGCGGTTCTTCATTCAGGAAGGGCTAACAACGCTGATGGAAGTTTCAACGGAGTTCTACTATCATGACGCCAGTGATATACGACAACCTTGTTATGGTGATTAGAAAAGATGCTGCAGCAGCTACCCTTACGGAAAAGTAAAAATATGCGCAAAAATTGGGAAGGCGATTAATGGAAGACAAAAAGTCGTTTCCAGCCCTAGACAGGTGGTTATACAACCAATAAAGATCTAATAAATGCTAACAGGAGAATCCAGGTGGAACACGTTTAATAACATTGAATTGCTAAAACTCTGAAGTAAAACAAACAAATAAAACACACAGTAGATCGGGAAACACGAGAGCAAAAGAGAAACACTTAACGTTTATGTCGCTCTATGGGGAAAGGTTTTCAACCTGAAAGGACAACGTTTTCTCTTTTCAATATATCGTTAGAGAGTTTTAATTCTGGATGAAATCCAAAATGCATACAATACATTTATAAGTTTCAGGCATTATTTTCAAACCTGCGGAAAGTAATCATTCAGCTTAGCCTCATGGAGCATGGAGTTTCGTTAACATGCGCGTATCACTATGCACCAGGCCCTGCACGGTTTATTGGAAGCATATAGGATTCCATTGCAGGTTATGCACTGCTCTGTACATCGTTGTTGGGAATCGGGGTTAAAAACTGCGTATGACTTTCCAAAACTAGATTTCATTGCATTTTTAATCTTGCCTACCGTGCTGACAAATCAATGTAACATATATCGCGACATGATTCGTGCGTGTACTGTCTTTTCTCCATTGACCAGTACACCGTTATTCTCTTAAACCGACATTTGACATCTAAAAAAAATCTCAACCTTAAATTTGTATTTAATGATTCGTCACACGAAGTATGATTAACAGCCTAACTTACATATGTATATATTATCTTTCATCATAGTGCACCCGGTTATGAGCTAGTGTGGAATCCTGAAAGTCTATGTGAACCAGATTCAACAGGAATATTCAAAACCATCTTGGATATATACTTCAAAATAAAGAGCTGTCGGCGGGTTCATTCTTCCCTACGGAATTCCAAATGTTAGAACAAAGTAAATATATAAATACGCTGCTATATGTATACGCCACTCTGAAAAAAGACAAGCCACTTCACCTACCGTCTCTTCATTCTGACATCTGTCCAAAGAACTTGTGTTGCTCCCTTAAGAAAAAATAAAATAAATCATTTGCATTATAAAAATCGGACATTATTCGTTAGACAGCAATCGAATTCATCGCATACGATAAACTGCTGAATTTATGGATTTTTAAAATGTATTTTGTGTTATCAGTTGTCTTAATACAATGCATCAGCATCACGGCACTACGCTCAAGTGTCTTCGACATTTAACAAAGCTGTAAAGTGTAACAGCACGTGAGTAGCGGTATTATATTGGAATACTGTCGCTAAGATGGAAATTAAAATCAATAAGGCATACACGAGTTAGTCAATGTTCTTTTTACAGTCACAGTAAGCCTAGACCTACACCCATTTGCTTACTTTTCAAAATTGGATCTGCCATTCTATTGAAAACGATATCTGAAGTATTCCAAAGGGATATAACGACATTTATGATCACGATATAGCATGAAATTCCGGAGAGTGCACTGGTGAAATCATTGCATTTTAAGATCCAGCTTGTGTTGTGCCTGATGATTATCAATGTAATCAGGTCCGAATATCACAATCTATGTCTAATCATGCTGTAATAACATTTATTCTTTTTGAAGTTAAATATCTTTAGCGCGTCTATATTGCACGAGAAGAGCTGACATTTCTCAGCGATCAGGGTTCTTACCGTGCGATTTTTTGAACTTGACTTTCACCAAAACTATTATCAGAACTAAGATTGCCGATCCGCCCGCTGCACATGCCAGAATGAATTTAGTTTCAGGGCCTTCTGGATCGACTGGGGGGAGACAAGAAACTGTGAAGCATTTATAGAACTAAATACAAATGCACATATGTCAATTAACAATGTTAAATATTTTATAGGCTCCTTTCAAATTTCACTGCACAATAACTGAAAATATATCATAAGACACACAATGCAAATGTCGACCTTTGTTATATCACGATGTGTTCTAAAGTCTAATGTTTAATTTGTCGCCATTTCGGCAAATGTTCAGAAGTTTGCTACCTCACAAATACTGCACGAATTCAATTCCCTAATTAGTCCTACACGATTTAAGCTAACGGAATAACACATTAGCTTTTGAACAGCTTTCACGTTGAATATTCACTGTCCATTACTAAGCTTTAAAAACAGCCATTCCACCGTGTTTGGGTAGCTGTTCAGTTACTGTTCTTACAAGGGCTTATTAACCCCACCACTATGATTTGTAAGCTCTTCCATCTTATATTGAGCGCAAAAGATTCTGAACATCCTAAAATCCAGAGAAACTCATAAAATCCTGAAAGAACTCAGCCGATCAGGCAGATCTAAATTGTCGACACTTAAGGTCCAGATCCAACGTCAGGACTTCATCAAGACGCCATCTTACCTTGCTCCAGGATGTAGCTGAAACTGGCAGTCACCGTGAGGGAGACATGCGATACCAGGCAGGTGTAAACGTCTTTTCCCCAAGGAGTCTGCGTGATTTCCAATGAACTAAAAGCTTCGTACAAGCCATTCAAGCTCCGGTTTGTCGAAAATTTTATTCCAGTTCGAATTTGCTTGTTATTTCTTTGCCAAACGATTACTAATTTCTCCGGGTAGAAGGCA
Source organism: Hypanus sabinus (assembly GCF_030144855.1). Classification (NCBI taxonomy): domain Eukaryota; kingdom Metazoa; phylum Chordata; class Chondrichthyes; order Myliobatiformes; family Dasyatidae; genus Hypanus; species Hypanus sabinus. The sequence goes on from NC_082722.1 coordinate 20,641,841, forward strand.
GCCGTTTTACAAAGGAGCTTTCGAGGAGACGAAAGTCCTCCAACAGGAACAATTTCCAATGGAGCTGGAGGAGCTTGAATAAAAAGAAAGTTATCTTGGGTATTTTCGATCCATTTCAATGCAGGTAGATTCCTTCATTTCCCCATCAACTAGCATGACACTCAACTTTCAAATAGGTTACCCGCCAGTATTAACCAGTATTTAATAAATTATTTCAATTTCACATTCTGTTCCTTGTAGCTCAACTATACACACACATCTCTAAGCGAAACATGGTTCTTCTTGGGCAAATTTGCAAATACAGTACAGTATATGTAGTCACACACAAGACATGCAGTTACCATCTTGCACAGAGAGTCACAAAACAAGCAAAGTAAAATACCTTGGGAAATGGATGAAAAGAAGAGTTCAGAGAATACACCTCAACGGCGAAGCTAAGAGGTCCGAAGTGCAGAAGACTTTCTCTTTTGAATGGTATTTGAGCTTTATTGCACATTTGGGCTTGTGGCGACCGTTAGCTTTGGAAAGCTGGCTACTTTTGGATTTTGCATTTCGTATCAAGGCTGTGCTACAAAACCCAAAATATCACAGATTTCTATAGTACAAATGCACATGGAGTTTAATATTCTGGTCGCTCAACTGCTCAGGGTGTTCCGGATCTTGGGCTTGAGATTTCAAGTCATAAACATTCAGTAACGGAGCTATCCACTGAAAGTGAAGCATTCCTGCAACAGATCCCCCATATTGAATGTGGCAAATCATCTCCTCCGTGAAACAACCAGGAACGCAAATGCAAATTAGTATTAGCGGCATTGATTTTTTAGTTCCATTCTTTCTAACAGCTGAAGTCCTCCACCAAAATTGTCGACAGTGACTTAGTGCTGCTATAGGATCGTTTGTGGAAATGATGAGCAAAATGTTAAGGTTTTGTAAATGTGGACTGCTTCCGCTACGGCTATGGTCGGTGTCTACCAGGGGCAATTCGATAGTTAGATTGCTTTATCCGTTTATCACAGCAGGTAGGATTCTGCTCTGCCTAGAAAAGCCATCTGGAGCTCTCGGTTGCCTATACTGACCTCAACGTTCTTGGACTTCTCAGATTCTCGGTGAAAGGAATCCTATGGGGGAAAACATCGAAGGGCTTATGCAAATACACTCAGCATAAAGGGAGAGCGACAGAAATTATTTATCCATTTGAAAACCAGCGGGTTCAACAATGCATGGAGCAGAAGGAGATGTGGGGAGATCTGCTATATTTCCATTTGTATTTACTCGGGAGACGTACATAGAGACTATACAACTAAGGCAAAATAGAAGAAATGTCATAGCCCAATGCCATGCACATATTAGAGGATCCATGTGCAGAAGTCCCCAGAACATGGCAAGATGTCCCATCTGACCTCATTGGAAGCTAGTGTAGAAAGTGAAAATGGCCTGATAGAGGTATTCAGAATGTCCTTACTCGTGGGAGAGGTGTCGGAAGGCTACTGTATAACTACTGTTTTCAGACCATATGACTATTTCATATAGGAGCCGAATTAGATTCACCACACTCTAGCGATAGATATTCCTCTTCATCTCCTTTATAACAGGATTCCCCTGTATTCTGAGTCTGGGTCCTCTGGTCTATATTCTCCCATCATAGGAGACATCCTCCCCAGATCCACACTATCAAGTATTGCCATCTTTCAATAGGTTTCAATGTAGTCGTCCTTTTTTTCTGAATTCTAGTGAAAGTAGGCCCAGAGCCATAAAACGCATTCATATGATCAGCTATTTAATTATGGAATCATTGCTCTGAACCTCCTTTGAACCTTCTCCAGTTTCAGCACATTCTTTTCAAGATAAGGGGTCTAAAACGGCTCACGATGTGTCATGGCGCCTTACCTGTGCTTTATAAAGTCTCACCCTCATATCCTTGCTATTTTATTCTAGTCCTCTTGAAATGAGCGCTCTTATTCCATTTACCTCCCTGAACACAGACTCAACCTTCAAATTAACCTGTATGGAATACTGCACACGGACTCCCAACTCCCTTTACACCTCTATGTTTTTGTATTTTTTATCCAGTTAGAAAACAGTCAAAGCTGGCACACCTTCTACCAAAGTGCATGACCACACTCTTCTCGACACTGTATTCCATCTGCAAATTCTTTGACTATTCTCCGAATCCGTCTATGTCCTTATGTGCCCTCTCTATTTCCAAATCACTACATGCCTGTCCACCTATCTTCATATCGTCTGCATACTTTGCAACAAAGCCATCAATTCCATAATCCAGATCATTGACATACAACCTTAAAAGGATCGGTTACAACACGGACCCCTGTGGAAAACCATTAGTCACGGGCAGTCAACCAGAAAATGCTGCCTTTATTCCCATTCTTTGTCTCTTTCAAACCAGCCACTGCTTTATCCATCCTGGAATCTTTCTTGCAAAATTTTGGGCTCGTAGCCTGTTAACCAGCCTTGTGCACGGTACCTTGTCAAAGGTCTTCTGAAAATCCAAGTACACAACAAACGATTCTACCTATCTTTATCTATCCTGCTTCACATTCCGTCACATAATTCCATCACATTTCTTAGGCGAGAGTTTCCCTTCAGTAAATCATGCTGAATATGATGTGTTTTATTGTGTGCTCCAAGTAACATAAGACCTGATCCTTAATAACGGCCTCACCATCTTGTCAACCAGTGAGGTAGTCTGATTAGCCTACAGATTCCATTTTCTGCCTCTCTGCCTTCTTGAAGAGTTGAGTGACATTTGCAATTTTCCATTCTATCAGAGCCATTCAGGAATCTAGTAATTCTCGAAAGTCCTTTAGTAATGCCTCTGCAATCTCATCAGCAACTTTTATCAAAATCCTGGGATGTACATCATCTGGTCCAGGTCAATTAAGTACATTCAGACCTTTCAGTTTTCCAAGAACTAGCTCTCCAATTATGTCTCTAGTTTTGCTGTTGTTAATGGTAGACTCTTGGAATAAGCCAGGATATTATAGACTAGCTGGTATTACAGGAAAGTGGGTAATTTATTGAAAGTTATTCTAAACAATGGGATATATAAATAAATAGATAAACTGGGCTTTATTGGGAATATACAATATTATTTAGTGCAAGGTAGGCTGTGTTTAAACAATCTTAATAAGCTTTTCGAGCGGATTACCATTGATCTTGACGAAGGATAACAGTGGATTTGGTCAACATGGATTTTAGCTTTTAGAACAGTCCTGCATTGGGGTGGTGGGCTTATCAAGTACGTTTGCTTGGCATGCAGGATGAAGAAGTAAGTTGTATCCAACATTGACTTCGCGGGAAAAGACAGAGTATGATAGTAGATATTTGTTGTTTGAACGAAGGCCTCTGATTAATGCTGGGTCGCATGGCTATCAAAGCTCAAAGCGAGTTATGGACCAGGTGGGCTGAAAATGGCAGCTAGAATTTAATGAGAGTAATTATAAGCTATTGCACTTTGAGAAGACAAACCACTCTCGAATATACCCAATGAACGAGACTGGCATTGAGTGTCGTGAAAAATGCTCTTGGAATATAGATCGATAATTCGTTGAAACTGGAGTCAAAGTCAGATGGTGTCGTTAGGATAACCTTTGTCATATTGGCCTTCATATATCAGAGTATTGAGTGTAGAAATTGGGTTGCTATGCTGAAGGTGTATTAGACATTAGTGAGAACAATTCTGGAATATTGTTCGCAATTCTGCTTACGTATCTGCAGGAAGGTTATCAATAAGATTGAATTAGTACAAAGAAAACTTAAAAAAATATGTGGCATGAATTTGAGGATATAAATTATGAGGAAAAGTTTAACAGGTTAGGATATTCTTCCATGATTCTTAAGAGAATGAGCGAACATTTGATAGAGGTATACAAAATTAGGAAGAATATAGATATGGTCCATCTAATCCTACTTCATCCACTGAGGCTGGCTAAGAATGTAATTAGAAGTCATAGCTTAAGTGTGAAATGAGAAGTATTAAAGGCGACCCTGACGGAAAACGTCTTCACTCAGACGGTGATGGTTTTGTGGAAGTGTTGAATGCGGGTTTACGCTCGACTCTCTGCCCTTTACTATCAAAATTCATCTCGATTTTGAGAGGACTATATATCTCCCCGTTTTGTGTGGTGAAAGAAGTATAGAATTGCTAATCCTGCTTGACAAAAGTTGGAATGACAATTTGCAGTGCATGCAACAAATTGTTACTTGATGTTGGAATTAACTCGTTTGGAGCTGAGTATTATTCCTCTCTACTTGTTGATGTGGAAATGGTACATTTTGCTGCTGCATAGATATTATTCTATTTAAGTATTAATAATTTGCATCCTCTAAGATGACGAATCGAATTATCCAACTCCAGCTATTCATATTAATATTAACATTATGCCAGTCTCTTGCTTGCAAAACAATCCTAACCTTGCTTAATGCAAAATGCACAGTGCCGAAAATCTCCAAACACCTGCACTCACCGAATACAGTAAGCTTGGTGCCACAGCTACTCCTGATAAATTGTTCCTGAAACTTTACTTCACAGTAATACAGTCCGGAGTCGGCGACTGTGACATTCCAAAGTACAAGTGTTCCCCTTCCCCTTTCTACAGGAATTTGTCTTCTGCTGTTCTCTTCTAAAAATGCCTTCCCGCCTTGCCTCCGCCAACGAACGTCAACAGTATCTTGTGATAGTGGAAATTTGCAGAACATGGTAGCATTCGCACCACCCGGGACGTCCAGGTCCCTAGGGAACTGAGATACTTCGCCCGCAGTCACTTTGACGGCTGCCGGAAAAATAAGCAACAGTGTTAGTAACAGTTAAACACGATGAATTAACAAAAACTAAAAACGTACGTCACTGGACTTCTAAGAGCGAAAGACGGACGAATAGCTGAAACACTGTAACCAGATATGCTGCGGGCATCCAGGATTAAATATTCTAAAATAGAATATTCAGTTCGGAAGCGGCAAGTATAAATCAGCATACTTAGCCAAGTAATAGCCAGAAGCGCAATGTACGAAACCGGGAATTTCTCCAACATCTTACAGAAACCGAATCGACCAATTCCTGCAATGCAAGTAGTATTTTAAAAGCAATTGCTGGAGGAAAAGGTCTTCGTGAGGAAATGTATTAATTATGTAAACATGACGTAGGATGACGCCACCGCAATGCAGACTAATATGGTTCAGATTCAAAATCTGCCTGGGCAGGTAGGAAAATAGGAACGCTTACAGTTCTAACTGTTTACATCCCTTCCTAGTGCCTTTGAGATGATGCTGGAAGTTTTGCCCTCTTGCTGAAATCAGGAATTATCCAAATCTTTATTGAGATATAAATTCAAATCTATACTCTACAAATCTGTACTGACAGATTTCTTGCTTTTTTTTTCAAAGGAGGCCCCACAATACTCGGGTTCCTTACTCTCTGCTCTGATCAGCTCGCACGAGGAACTCAGCGAAAAACAGCAGCAAATGCTGTCTGTGATAGAAATAGATTCAGGGTATAGGATTTTGATCACATAAAGAGAGAGCTTAGAGTTCCAACAGCAAGTTATACAGTTTAATGATGACAGAGATTCAAAAGTTACTGCGATGAAATCTATAAAGGGCGCATCGAGGAAGCCTCAAATGATTGATTGCAGTTCCGAGGTTCCATTTAAAATCCAATAAGCCCGAGCACTGGCGTTACCGGAAATGCTGCTATTTCAATATATATCCTACATTTCCACATAGTAAACGGGAGACAATAGGTTAGTCCATTGAGCAAAAAAAAAAAATAAGCCAGGTACAGAAAAGAAAAACATTAACACGCACCTTTGTTTCTAACCTGACAGGGCATAAATTGTTATCCATTTATAAAATGACAACACTGAATATTCAAACCCATTTTAGTTGGCCATGAAACAATACTGAGCTCCCATGTGCTTCCTACGAACGGAGTTAAGATTCTGATTAACATGCCAAACGCCTCGATAGTTTGAACAGTTATATTTCCGAATTTCCACGAAGCGTTTGGGATGTTATACTGTTTTCACAGAAGCTTTGTCACCGTTATTAAGTTGCATCTCCTATCCTCTCAGATCTGAAATGATGTAGCTGTTTGGGAACTAAAGTTGTTCATAGGTGGCATATATTTTGTTTAGTGGATCCCACGGGATGTAATTGACGTCTGTTTCTTGAGGAGTTTATCCGGGATAGGACATGGACATTGTGAACGTCGTTTTGCTGTGGATCTGGAGACTATTATAATGAGAGATAGCTTAGTTTTACATTGCAGGTAATTTGTAATACCGAACACAAAAAAATTGGCTGCGGAAGAAAACACTATTTCCAGAAGGTAAAATTTCTGCCGAGATTTCTGCCTTGATCTTCAGATTTTCCTTTTTCTCGTCACATTAATTCTAAAGATGAGAATACTGTGATTAGTTTCAATGAACCACTCACTGTTCTCCAATAGTCGATGTTTCATGGTCTGTAAGAATAGAGCAGTAACTTGGACCGATTACTAAACAATTAAAATCAAGTTGGCTGATAAAAATTTACCTCATTTGAGCACGGTTGAGATTGTCCTTGTGGCTCTGATGTAACAATTGAATAAGACTGCCAATATATTTGTAGTTTTTCACGCTTTAGTGATACACCCTACATCTCTATATTTTCACCAGAATAAACTTGTTCAGCCTTTACTGGGGCAGAAAAGTACAGGAAAGCGTAAGATACTTTAGAAACAACGAAAACCTCCAGCGCCATGCAGGCCCTTCACCCTACAAAGCTGTGCCGAACATGTCCTTACCTTAGAAATTACCTATGGTTACCCATAGCTCTATATTTTAAAAAGCTCCAGGTACCTATCCATGAGTCTCTTAAATGACCCTAATATACCTGTCTCCACCACCGTCGCCGGCAGCCTATTCCACGCTCCTATCGCTGTCTGTGTAAAAACCTACCTCTGACATGCCCTTTGTAACTATTTGCAAGCATCTTAAAACTGTGCAGTCTACTACGAGCTATTTCCGCCTTGGCAATCAGCCTTTTGTTCTTTTTTTTAAGCGTTTAATTCATTGTTATTATAAAGTTTCAAATGCTTTAATACTTGATAATCTCAGAAAAAAATCAAGATGTCTTTAAATGTTAAACAGAGCTGTGGTTAGGCCAAATGATTGAATGTAAATCTAGATTTCTAATTAGTGAGAGAACTTTATACCACGGACGAGATAATCCTTTGCAATATCGTTAATTTAAATGCCTCCGCCTTCATTACAAAAATATTCAGAAATTTTTCAGCAATGTTCCTTTAGGATAAATGTTTCAACTGAATGTTCATTATTCTTCAATGCATAATAGGGAGCTGAACTGGCATTAGTTAACTTCAAAATGAAAGCTACTGTTTGCTACTAGTGAGTGGAAGGCTTAGGATGCACTCAATAAGTCACACAGCGTCTGCTGACAAAAATAGTGTGAACACTTCAGGTTGATGAATTTTCACTAGGTCATGAAGAGAAATGATTTGTATTTTCTCCCTTTGAAAGAAGGTTCCCGATGGTGTCTGCTTAAGCAACACACACAAAATGCTGGTAGAAAGCAGCAGGCCACGCGGGATGCCGGTCCGAAACGTCGACAGTGCTTCTCACTAAAGATGCCGGCTGGCCTGCTGCGTTCCACCAGCATTTTGTGTGCGTTGCTTGAATTTCCAGCATCTGCAGATTTCTACGTCTTTTCTGCTTAATTTCGCATTGCAAACATCTCCAATGCTGCTTTGCATTAATTGCCCTGCTTTCCGATTAATGATCTAGCGATATATGCCGAATACAAAGCAACATAACTTTACTTCCTCTTTCATTCGAGTCTTTAAAAATGTAATTGAAAACTTTAGATAAAAAGGCAACTTTCGAAGCTGCAGCTTCATCTAATGTTGTATACCTGTTTCTTCTTCCCTTAACAGTTTTTTAATATAACAATGGACGAGTACAGCACAGGAATGTGACTTTCGGCCAAGCTGTCTGTCGGGAACACAATGTCAAATTAAATTGAATATTTACTAGCTGAGGTCGTTCATTTAGTTAATCAGAAAGAGGAATGTTTTCCTCCTGCCATCGGTTTACAATGTCCTTTGATCTGCAAAGTAATTTGTTTCTATTCAATACTCTCAGAGAATGACTCACACATAAGTATCAGCTATTTAGCTGTTTTTGGGAATTGTTTTATATATTTATTTCTAGAATGAACACGGTTCAGAAGCAGGAAGTATAGACGTTACAGCATAACTTTAGAAACATCTAGCTGACGGAAGCAAGGTATCAAATAAGTTACTTAAATTAAACTTATTGACTTACTGTTAAGCGTCAATTGTGATAACTCGAGCTGTCTGCTACATACAAGTTTCAGAGAGAAGAAATCTTTGACCACAGATTTTCCATGATGTCATCAGCAGTTTACTGAGTTCAATTCTATTTTCAGGTAGGGTATTAGTTCCTATAAACACTAGGTCCAAATGTGTTCTTGTCAAACTGACCGATGAATTAAAATTCTATTCCGAACATCATTTGTTCGAATAACTTGCAGAAGCTCGCATGCAAATATTTCCATTGGTGACTTTTAAACAGGAAGTGAAAATATATATCTGTCTTGAGAGGATACGAAACTTCGTCGGACTTGAACAAGAGCAGATGCCTTTCAAATGGGCAGATAAAGTAGGAACGGAAAACACAAAGAATGTACTCACTTCTTTCGATGTTAATTTAATTCCTTGGATTCCTAATTAATGAATATGGGGTTAGATGTACTGAAACAGAAGTCTGAGAAAATAATGAAAATTGAAGTGTTAATTCTCTTGATCTGCGTGTATATTTGGCATGAACATGGAATTCTCCAACTTCCAATAATTCCCTCCCTCTCCTTCCCCCGTCCCAGTTTCACTCGCTTCCTCCAAGCTGCCTATCACCTCTCTTATAATTCTGCCTTCTTCTCCTACACAGTGCTTTCCCCTTATATTCCTTCTTCACCTTTCTTGCCTATCCCCTCCCTGCTTCCCCCTTCCCACCCCTTGATCTTTCATCTGATTGTTTTTTTCACCTGGCATCTACCAGCCTTCTCCTTCCCACACCCCCCCCCACCTTCTTTACAGGGCCCCTGCCCCCTCCCTCTTCAGTCCTGACGAAGGGTCTCTGCCCGATACGTTGATTGCTCGTTTCCACGAATGCTGCCCGACCCACTGAGTTTCTTCCGCGTGTTGTACATGTTGCTTTGACCACAACATCTGCAGTGTACTTTTGTGCTAATCTGGTTTGCTGGATATTCCGGGCATACCATATTCAATAATCCAGCCAGTTGGTCCATTAGTCTTTTTTGTTTTATATTCTATTAGCAAACTTTCTATTTATTTAATATGAAATTTTATTCCGTTCCTTATTTTACCATTATCCGTACTGGTCCTGATCCCCCACAGGTGTTAATGATCCGCGAGATGAGTATGCCATTTGGAATAACTTTCAACTGCCGAGGCAACTGACGTGAAAGGGGGGTTGTGGAGGTCAGGCTAGGTACAGATTCTGGAGGGTGATAAGCAGAATGGCAAAGGCTACCAGTTCTGGAATCTAACAAATAAAGTAGAGAGATACTGGGGGCCATTAGAGGAGGTGAAGGGTCGATGGAACCAGGGCAAGATGGGTGACGGGGAAGACTTTATGTGAAATATGTGTGTCGTGGATGGATGGAACCAGTAGGAAGCAAGGCTTTTCGAAAGTGTTGCTTCTTCAGATGTGGTTGAGATAGACTGCTTGAAGTTGAAAACAAGGATAATATTGTATTACCTGTGTCAGGTAGAAAGTTGTCGAAAAAAGGGATGAAGCTTTATTGAATATAAAGCGTTTAAATATATAATGGTAATGACGCCTGGCAATAATTCAACTAGGCTAAAGTAGTTTCCGAAGATTTTCGTTTGTATTCAATGCCTGAGGCTTCTTGCATTAGTGTCCAACAATAATCCGCCAGCATGGATGAATTCCAGCTGCCTTGATGCCATTTTTTCATGACTGCAATCTCCTTTTGAATCCTTATGAACAGCAACAATATCTGCATAGAAGAAGTCTAAATGGGTATGCTGGAAATGAATTCTTACTGACATGCTGCATTTCATGGCCTTGTATGCTTAAAGTATGTTGTCAAGCAGCTGCACGTAGTGTGATGCTCTGTAGTTGCGAACAAATTTTTCAACGACATCCTTGAATGCCTTCCACGAGATTTTCTGTGTTCCCACTAGACGTTCTTCGAATGGGCTGCCATTGATGGGCTGTTTGATATGCAGACCAACAGAAAATGCTGTCCTTAATTTTGAAATCTGTTTTTCTGCGAAACATCTGTCTCAAATATCGAAAACATTAGCGGAAATTCTTGTACCTGGAGACAGCAGATTTCATCTGTCTTGACTTGAACCCAGTAATTCTGCTTTTGCCTTTGATTTAGAGTTTGGAGAGTAATGGGTGGATCCAGATGAGGAATTGATTAGCATCAGTATCCTAAATCACTACGATCTTCCCTCTGCATACTCACAAATCATCTCGATGTTTAATGACACTAAATTCTTCGCTCACGTTCATGGCTGATCCAATCAGAATCTCAGATTTTGCTTTCCTTCTCGTCTGTAACTCATAACGGTATTAATTTCTCACTATTCGTTTGCTTTCTAAAATACTCCAGCAAACTACTGATATGATTTAGGCAATATAATCTAAAAGGCAGGAACAATGAAGAAAATTATATTTCAAATGTTCTGACAGCACGTGAATTTGCGTTCAGCTCATGAACTAACGAATCGTGTGAATCATGATGCCCATAACTGAGGCCTAACTGGGGAATTCATTTGCTTAAGTAATAACATTGTTCTGTCATCGGCCTAACAAGTCGGCCAATGCTGAGACATCACTCTGACAAAATATCTTAAGAATCGAACAGACCGATGGCTTCTCGATACACAGGATGAACCGAACTCGTGATTCGGAAAAGGTAAAAGCCGAAGGACTCGGTTTCATGATCAACTGTGCTTCTCCGATGTGTCAGTTCTCTCGTGATTTTCTTCGTCCGAAATTCTACTACTCAGGATCAAACGCCAGCTGTTCGATTTTCCAAGAGAGTTTTCCTTCATGAATCTGACCGCAGATTACATGCCACCGTCATCCGACTGAGATACCGCGTGATGCCATCGCCAAATGGATAACAGTCAATCTCGAAGCATTTCAAATCATAGTCGGGGAATTCAGTGAGGCTTGTTTGAAGAAATGTCCGCCCAATTACCTTCAGCATATAACTTGTTGCACCAGAAGTCCTATCACACTAGACCACTGTATAAATAGATAAGAGATGCCTACACTTTCATGCCCAAAAAGCACATCTAATTACTTGGGTGTCCTTCTCTTACCTGCATAGAGGCAAATGCAAACGAGCAAGTATCCAGAGATTAGGACAACAGAGAGGTTGTCGCGGGAGGCAGAGGAGTGAACATGGGATTACTTCGAGTCGGTGGACTGGGCTGTGTTCAAGGTTTCGTCTGTGAAACTGAATGAATACATGACGGACGTGCAAAATAAAAACAGTTGTAGACCAGTGAGTCCTTGAGCCCTGGGTGAACCATGACAGCTGAATCTGCTGAGGTCAGATCACAGGCAATCAAGACTGGTGACCAATAAATTTCTTAAATATCCATAAAGGTACATGACAGGCGAAGTGGCAATTCCAGATACAACTTGAATGAATGAAGGATGCCGAACAGTTGATGCTTGAATGCTATCAAGGTGCAATCAAACCAGAAAATCTGCAGATCCTGGAAACCCGAAGCCACACGCACAATATGCGTCAGGAAGTCAGCAAGCCAGGCAACATTTCTGGAACGGAATAAATAGTCGACGTCTCGGTTCGAGATCGTTCATCAAAACTGGATAGGAAGGGGATGAAGTCAGAATAAGAGGAAACGGAGTAATCTTGGTTCAGACCGCTTCAATAAACTTAAAATCTATGACCCAGATGGTTTCAATTTCACAATCGATGTCCAGTCTCTGTACATTTCTTTTCTCCATCAGGATGGTCTTAATGCCGTCCACTCCTTCCTGGACAACAGACCCAAATATTTGCACTGTCCACTGTCTGGCAGATCTGGAACTCATCTTCAACAATTTCTCGTTTGGATCCTCTGACTTCCTGCAAACCCAAAGTGCAGCTATAGACAATCGCATGAGTCCTAGCTATGTCTGATCTTTCGTTGGCTATGTGGAAAAGACATTGTCCAAATATTACACCAGCATCGCTCCCCAACTCCTCCAACATTACTTTGTCAAATGCTATGGCGCTGCTTCCTGCACGAGTACAAGGCTCGTCAATTTCACCAACTTTGCCTCCAACGTCCACCCTGGCCTCAAATTTATTTGTTCTATTTCTGAAATATGTCTCCCCTTTCTTGACAGCTATCTCAGTTGTTGAAGACAGTCTAACTACAGATATATTTTATAACCCCATTGACTCTCACTTTTATCTGGTCTACACCTCTTCGCACACTGTCACTTGTAATAACGCCATTCCGTTTTCTCAGTTTCTCCATCTTCTCTCATGATGAACCTTTCCATTCCAAAACTAGTGAGATATACCACTACTTCAAGGAACGGAACTTTCTTTCCTCCACCATCAATTGTGCCCTCACCCACAACTCTTCCATTTCCCTTCATCCCTTTGCTGTCATGTACAACCCCAGTGCCTCCGGATTCAGCATATCATTTCCCACAGGATCCCACCACCATATATATATTTCCCTACTCCCCCGTCCAGATTCCGTTCTCCACAGGGCGACCATATGCAAATCCTTTGTCTACTCGTCCCACACAACCGATCACTTTCCAGGCACTTATTATTCCAAACAGAACATGTGCTACATTTACCCCTTACACCTCCTCCCTTATGACCATTCTTGGCCTCAAATAGTGAGGCGACACTTCAAATGCGGTTCTGTTGGGGTTACATATTGTATTAAGTGACCCCTTCATGGCTTCCTGTTTTGTTTCCTTCTTCTGTGAGACCAGACGTAGATTGGGAGAACGCTTCATCGAGCACCTTCGCTCTGACACAAGAAGTGAAATTTCCCGGTGGCCACTCATTTGAATTCTACCTCTCTTTTCTATTCCGACATGTCAGACCATGATTTCCCCTTCTTCCACGATCAGGCCACACTCAGGTTGGAAACGCAGCACTTTATATTCACTCTGGGTTGACTCCAACCTGATGGGATCAACTTCTAGTAATCCTTCCCCTTCCGCCACCCATCACTTACCATTCTAGTTTCCATCTCTCACTTTACCAGCTCAACACGTCACTCTGGTGAGGATGCACAAAATAAATCGACATAAAGGACAGATGCTCACGGGCACGTGTTTAAGCAATTCCGGCTCGAATGCAGTTCTAGGAGATCGGCTTGGCCTCTCCGGGCGCGCGCTGCCTTTTTTCGTAACAGTCTTAGCATCTTCTGTTTGCGAAAACAGGTCTTTCGCAACAACGAGATGTAGTAAAACGAACGTTCGAAAACGGGGGACACCTGGTATTCCAGGGATGTTTAGAATTGAGTTGTCGGAAGATCTACATCATTGTTCCTGTATACTTCTAATTGTCTAATGACCTTGGGATGATACCAGATACCAAATATTACTATTTGGACAGTATATCCGGAATATTTTCCATAGTCTTTCAATTTCCTTTTTCAATCTAGCATATTTCTGGTCTTTTTCACTTATTGGCTACTGTATGCAGTGTGTGTTAGAATAGCTATATATATTAAGGAACTTGCCCTTGCTTGCTTATTGATCCTGTAATCTATTTGCACAGTTATTATGGATTGTTCTGTCTCTAATACATTTGTCACTGCGTCTCTGCGCACTCATCTATTATGTTACCCAGTGTGAAGGTCTGGTCAACACAGCCTTTTTTCTCCTGAAGTCTCCTTGCTGTTTCCTCAAGCACATATCACCAACATTTGAATCTAAGTTTATACAAAAGCCAGATACAACTTGGAGAGATATGATTTATTTTTTCATGTTTTATTTCAAAGCAAGACGTTCGTGAATATTGTTTGCTATTTCATTATGCCATTGTCATGGTCCGGACCGTGGACTCCGGACTCTGGGTCTTCTGGTTGTCCATGGTTTCAGTTGGGCTTAATCACAGGCACCTGATTCTTATACTAAGGCTGGAATATAGGTGGCCCTGGGCTCGAGTGTGGTGGTAAGGGCTTATCAGGCCGTCCTTGCCGTTACCCTATGGTGGGATCTGCCCCTTCTTGCCCTTGTCTCTGTTGGATAAGTCAAGCTGCATTTGCCGTTACCCTGAGGCTGGACTGTTTCCTTCCTTCCCTCCGAAGCCTGGCCTGAGGCCCTGCCGGCTACCCGCGCCTGAAGCCTTGCCCGCTACCCGCGCGTGTGTCTCCGTCTAGTTCAGCCATCGAGGTTAGACCGTAGCCTTGCCACGCCGACAGAAGGAACTATCTATCGTTGAGCTTGTAACTGTCTATCTGTGTCCCTGTGTTTAGTGTCCGTGAATGAGTCCCGGCCGTATATCCTGTCCCCAAGGAGAGGTCCTGACTGTCTGTAAAGCCCCGGCACTAGGTCCTTTTGCCAAGGAGGGGTTCCGCCTCCGTTTTCTGTGTTCCTGTGCTCCAGTCCTAGGTTCAGTGTTCCTGTGCTCAAGTCCAAGGCTCCGTGAAGGATCCATTCCCTGTCCAAGGCTCCGAGGAGGAGGTTTCAGTCCGTTTCCTGGTCCAAGTCGTAGCCTAGGCCCTGAGTCCTCCTCTCGCCCGTGTCCAGCTATGCCTCTTACCGCTTCTGCTTTGCTCTCCCTCGTCCTAAGCTCTGCTTTCCTGATCTCCCTTGATCAAGACAAAGTCTGAGCTTCCTGTCCTCGTCCAGCCCTGGAGTCCCAATCCAGTCCTCGCCTGGATCCGGAGTCCAAGCCCGAGTCAAGGACCACGTTCCGGGTTCCTGTCCAGTCTCGGTCTCGGAGCCCTTGTCCAGGGTCTAGGTTCCTTGTCCAGGCCCCGATTTCCCAGTCTAGTCCTAGCCCAGGCCATGTATCCTAGTCTCGTCCAGGGCCAGTGTCTTTTCCAGCGTCGTCTCTTCCTCAATTCCGTTGCTTCCTTGACATACCAAGTACTGTCCCTAGTACTTCAGTGTCTGTGTCTTGCATTTGGGTCCGGTCTCAACGCCTACGTTATGACACAGATTGAGTTAAAAAGCTGCAAGATCCTGTAATTTGTTCGATTGATGCTGTTTATTTTTTACTTGAAATTTTCTACAATTATCATCATGAATGTGCTGGTTTTTTATATATTTTTGCTAATTGCTGCTGTGTTAACCACCAATTCCTGCAAATTATATGAATATGAACGGTGAAGATTGCGAGTCTATGACACGTGTATATCGGGATGGTTGATTTGCTGAAGCTACTATGTACCTGCTCGAAAAAATTTTCAAAAGGTAACTTATGCGATATCTGAAAAGCAGACTGTAAACAAATGCAAATGCAGATATAAGTAAATAGTAATAAATAAAAAAAAATGAAGTGACAATGTAGCAAAGCCCTTAAATGAGTGTAGCCCTTTGTTGAAGAGCCTGATGGTTGAAGGATAGTTACTGTTCTTGAACAAGCTGTATGAGTCCTGAGGCACTTGTATCTTCATCCTGATGGCAGCAGTGAGAGGAGAGCATGGGCTGGCTGGTGCGGATCTTTGCTGATGGATGCTGCTTTTCTGTGGCAACGTTTCATGCAGATGTGCTCAATGGTATGGATGGTTTTACTTGGATGTACTGGACCGCATACACTACTTCTGTGGGACTTTCTCTTGAACCGTATTGGTGTTCCCTTACGGGGCTGGAATACAGATAGACAGCACACTTTTCACCACATATCTAAAAAGGCTTGCCAAGGTTTTCGATAACATGCCGAACCTCCTTAGGCGCTGTCGTGCTTTCTTCGCTATAATATATATATATATATATATATATATATATATATATATATATATTTATATATATATTTATATATATATATTTATATATATATATATATATATAATGAGTCCAGGGCAGATCCTCTGAGATAGTGACAATGGGGTGTTAAAGTAACTCAACCATTCCAACTCTGATACTTCATTGATTACCTGTTCTGGACCTTCAGTTTCCTTCTCCTGAAGTTTACAGTCTGTTTCTTGGTCTTATTGACATTGAGTGATAAGCTGTTTTTATTAAATCATTCATCCAAGTTTTCAATAACCCTACCGTATGCTGATTCATCATCTCTTTTAATGCCGCCTACAACAGTGGTGTCGTCAGCAAACTTGTATCTGGTGTTGGAGCTGTACTTATTACACGGATATGGGTGTAAATCTAGTGGAGCAGGGTGCTAAGTAAGAGTCTCTGCGTTGCCACTGTGTTAATGGAGATTGTGGAGGAGATGGTTTTGCAATACGAACTAACGTTGTTGCTGGCGTCTACAAGCAGGAAATCCTCAATCCAATTGCACAAGGGCGTCTTGAGGGCCAGTTTTCAGAGTTTACTGTTTGGTATTGCAGGGATGATGGGGCTAAATGTCGTGCTCTAATTGAAATCCTCAGAAAATAAATGCAAAGAAGGGAGGTAAGACTGCAGATAAATAGACCCGAAGCTTTACGTCTGCTGGACCCAGCACAGTATTAGTGTGCTAATTCACAGTATTGCTTTCTTCTTGCTGCTGCCATCAGGAAGGAAATACAGCAGCCTTAGGTCCCAGACCTCCAGGTTTAGGAACAATGATTCAACCATCAGGCTTCTGAACCATTGTGGAAAATTTCACTCTTCTCAATTGAACTGAATCAACAAACGGTGGACTTGCTTTCAATTACCTTACAACTCATGTACTTAGCATATTTCCTTACCTAATTATTTATGATTATTACAATATTTTGTATTTGCACATTTTATCTTTCTTTGCACATTGGTTTTTCGTCAGTCTTTGTATCCAATTTTCATTGATTCGATTGCATTTCTTTTCTGCGCTGCGAATGCCCGCAAGAAAATGAGTATCGGCTAATAAATGGTGACATATTCATACTTTGATATTAAGGCAAATTTGACCACTAATCTTTAATTTAAGGAATGGTGCAAATACATTCGAAACGGTTCTGGATGCTGGTATATAAAAATGATCAGTAGATGAGCGAGTAGTCAATTAAGGCATGTTGGCCCGGCTACATTTGATCCACTGAATTTAGAAATAGAACAGTGGTATCAATTGATATGTGTTTGATCCTCAGGGCACTAAAAAGGTTAGCTACGAAAGGCTTATATGCCCACGTGAGGGAAAAGAAATTACTCTCAGTGTTTCGTGTGTTTGGATCACTCTTTCTGAAACAAAACATTGAAAGCCATATTTTTGTGCTAATTTAAGTTCGATAATAAAAACTGTTGAAGAAACAAGAAGTCGAAAGTTACGGTGAGTGGGCAGGGTGGAGATTTGATGTTACCGTCAGATCAATCATTGATTTATTGAATGGCAAAACATGTTCGACTTGTCAAGTGCAGTACCTTTGCACCAACTCGAATGTACGTATGTGTTTTCCTAGTAACCTGTACAGTAAAAGTTCCAGATATGTCTTTGAAATCTCCGTCTTATTGGAAAGTAAATTTCCTTCTCATTTGGACCACCTCCAGCATCTCACTGCAGGAGGCACATTAAGCAGCCCCAAATTTTGCTCAATGCCAAAACTGCCTGTTATTCTGTTGCCGGCATTGTTCGAATAGTTGGATATATACTCATTGGCTATTTTATAAGGTTCACCTGTATAACTGCTCGTTAACGCAAATATCTAGTCAGGCATATATGTGGCAGCAAAGCAGTGCATGAAAGCATGCAGTCATGGCCAAAATGTACAGTTTACTATACGGACCAAACATCAGAATGTGGAAGAAATGCGATCTTAATGATTTTGACAGTGGAATTTATGTGGTGCCAGATGAGGTAATTTGATATCTCAGAACCTATTGATCGGCTAAAATCTTCATGTACACCAGTCTCTAAAGATGGAAGAGAATGGTGCGAACCAGCACGAAGAAACATCAGTTGAGTGAGAGCCGGTGAGGGAAAAATCACAGTTACTGAGAGAGGTCAGGGGCGACTGGCTCGACTGGTTCAATCTGTTAGGAAGGCGACAGTAAACAGGTGCTACAACAATGTGTGCAAAAGAGTAACTCTGAAAAATCACGAACATACAAAAATATACTCAGTGCCACTTCATTGTACACTTCATGCACTTAATAAATTTGACAATGCGATTATCGTATCTCTGGATGTGAATTCATTTTCACTACTGATAGCAGTTCATCTCAAGGATAGGCAGACTTCACCAGGCGACACATTTCCTACGCATGCTACTGAGTTACTCATTGGTCAGCTGGTACGTAAAAGGAATTTATTTTTAATAATCATGGGTATGAACAACTTACCTTCACTTACCAGTCGTAGATTAGGAATCGTGGTCCTTGATTTTATTTACAGAACAAGTACACAATCTATTTCTAATAATGGAACCATGGATGTCAATTGAATTTTCCCGCTTCTTTAGAACATGTGTCGATTTTTCAGGGACAGTACATCTTTCTCACATTTTGGTTGTCTCAATTTTGTTCTTTAGTTTGTGCTACCGTAGTGAAGTTCGTAGCAAAACTGCACAAACAATTACTCCATTGCTTGCATTTTCGGAAACAGTGCTATTTCTATCCTCCCACCCCGCCCCCACCACCCCGCTTTTCAGGGGACTCTGACCAGGAGTTACACGCAGATTTCGGTTCTCTGCAGAAATTGGACTCGCTCTCAGGACCTCACGGGCGTCCGCTTAAGGATATGCCAAGGACGCAGCCTGACAGAGCTGCGTGCTGTTAGAGTACCGGATTTCCGTGGATTTGGAGTCGAGCTAATTCGAGGTCGGTACAACCGCCTGATGGGAGTACATGGAAGATTGAAAGCAGCGAGCTGGCTGCTGGCTGTGAGCCCAGAGACCCGAGATCATTGGGACAGAGCTTGGGAAAAGCGAGGCAACAGACTTCTAAAACAATGAATCATCGAGTTGTTTTGTTATGTCTCCCCTCTCCCTGTGAAACGTGGATATTTCTTTTTCCAAGAGAGAGAGAGAGAGAGAGAGAGAGAGAGAGAGAGAGAGAGAGAGAGAGAGAGAGAGAGAGAGAGAGAGAGAGAGAGAGAGAGAGAGAGAGAGAGAGAGAGAGAGAGAGAGAGAGAGAGAGAGAGAGAGAGGGGTACGGCAAGTCAGTCTTTCTTGATGCTTTGCTGCACGGCTGATGCTCGGTTGTGGATGCAGATGATTTTTTGCTGTTGTATGGAGGGTGGTCGTTGCTTTGCTACTGCTATGCGTGGGAGGGGTTAGCTGGGGAGCTTTGGGTTTCTAAAATATAAATGTCATTCATTCTTTGGGGCACTCCTCTGTTTTCATGAATGTTAGTGAAGAAAAATAATTTCAGGAAGTATATTGTATACATTTCTCTGATATTAAACGTACCGTTTAAAACCTATCGAAATAAATTGAACGATTAGATACATTTGATAATGTATGGCTCCTTAATTAAGTGAAAAGGAGATACTTCCAAATTTGAATTATTTGCTGTTTTTGTCATCATGATGAGGTAAGTTAACTAAAGAGGCCGTCGCAATATTTAGACAACATGACAACAGCAATAACGTTCAGATTTGAAACAATGTAAATGAAAGAAACAGAGTTTTGATTTTCTTCATGAGTAAGCTGGCAGTTTTGTTCGCATTTTCAACACTAAAAACAGTTGTTGGTCAGAGGCATTTCCGCCTTACGGTCGGCTCAAGGAAGGTGTAAAGGTCACTGCAAAACTCACCATTGTTTCTCCTAAACCCAACCTAGTTTCAATCAAACTAACAACATGTTGAATCTATATTTAGTCATATCTCTCGTTGCGGAAATTTGCTTTGATTGTCAGCTTCTCGTCTTTTTTATAGCCTGTACATCTGCGTACGTTGCACATAGCTGCTTTTGAATAAATACAGATGGACTGTTGATACTGAGAAGATGGAGAACGCCCGAGGCCAACTTGTTAATCTGGTGACTAGTGATCTGTGAATGTAAATGCTAGTGACCATTTGTAAATTATTCTGTGGCTGCAAAGGCGCTCGAGTCTGAAAGAAAGTGGTCACATGTATCTGTATCTCATTGATTATCAGCGGCAGGCTGTAACAGTAATGTTCGTTTTTTTTAAATAAACTTCATTTTTCTGATTTTCTATTCTGACTGCAATCTCGTACGGCGGTCGATCCCTTGCGCACAGAGCAACGTTCGTGCTCATTTTAACATCCAACCTTTCATGTGAACGTTAATGCAATCTGTTTTAAGTAGCAGCTGAATGCTAAGATCAAAGCAGCCTTTCTGCTCCCGACGCATTGAGATACTAGTGTTGAAAATGATCATTTTAAGGATCGCCGACGGTCAAATTGACCTGCTGTTTCTGGTGGTTGTAGATTAGGGCTGTGTGAATAATTGACAAAAATTGTGGAAATAAATTTCGATTAAAAAGCTGCCACCCCATGCATAGAAGACTGAAAGGTGGACCTTTTTACCTGGGTCTCAGTATCTTCCTGCTTTGCATTAACTTCGGTCTTTATGGAAATAACCACAAGGCGAAGTACTGTTGCAACTTTGGAGGCATTATCTATCTAGAGAATTATTTGTAACGCTGTTTATGGAATGAGTAAATTTAGATGTTCCCATTTTCTTTCGTTTTGAATTTAGATCTTTGTTTCGGTGAACTCATCAACCATCGTCAAACAGAGACCATGAAAGTAAGGCAAAGATAATGTTGACTGTACAGAAGGGTAAAATGGGTAAACAGCTGAAACCTGTTTTTTTTTTCAGACCTGTTGATTCACAAGCTTTGTAATTAGTGAAATGTCGTAAAATACCACAGAATTTACATTTAAAATGTTTGTTTTCACAATGTGAAATGTTTGAATCAATATAACTAACAATATACGAATATCTGAAAAAAAATCCTCCATTAATATGCACGCTCCACATTTTTGCACAGTCACTTCAAACTGTGGACTCATTTGTATTCCCGTCAAATGTTGAAAGCAGAGTCCAGAGGAAATTTAAACTGTTCATTGCAAGTATTTCGCAAACAAATACCTGATGCAGCCAGAATGGCTTCCTTCTGTTCAGCTAAGTTCTAAGATTCTATAGAATTAACTTGTTATTTGCTTCGCTTACTGCAGTACTTCTGCTCCGAATTCAACAATTTCAGAAACTAAAGAAACCGTTTCATCTCAACAAATTGGTTTGATTCTCACCTTAAAGTTAGACTTGAAGGAAAAGAGGGAGAAATCCACAAGCCTTTGAATGAATATTGTATCATGATGCAAATCGATTTTGTTGCCCAAAGTAAGAAGTTACTGTCTGAACGACTGCAGTAGTATCTGTTCTTCTAATACAGTGTTTTTATGTATTACATTCACCTTTATCTTTTGTGAATTATATTCTATGATCCGGAATATGGAGAGTAGTTACAGATAATATTGTTTTGATATCTTGCCAAGGTTACTAATTTATTCTGGGGGATACGACTCACCACATAATCAACACAAGTTGAAAAACACAGAAGAAAAGTAAATATAGAAGGTTTTGGAAATAGCCGATCAGTTTGGCACCTTCGATGGAGAGAAGAATCTGCTGCGAAGCTTTCACCATGCAATAAACCCGAACAAAACCTTAATCTGGCATTTTCCACAGTTGCTTCCTGAGTTCTAAGTTTGCAAAATCTAAGGCATTTGCGTCCTTCCACACTCAACTCACGGGGACCGGATACTACCCAGCTTGTTTCTTTCTATTTGTCATT
This sequence comes from Hypanus sabinus, assembly GCF_030144855.1. Taxonomy (NCBI): domain Eukaryota; kingdom Metazoa; phylum Chordata; class Chondrichthyes; order Myliobatiformes; family Dasyatidae; genus Hypanus; species Hypanus sabinus. The sequence goes on from NC_082722.1 coordinate 20,663,773, forward strand.
TATAAGTACAATGCAACTTCGTGGTCCGAGAAGAAACTCCAAATGGTTTTCAATTAGCCCATTGGTACAATATGAATGCTTTTTTTTACTGAATCCCATCTCTCGAATCTTCACGGAGGAACTATTTCAACATTCAACCGTAAAATTCTTCAATTCACATTTTGTTAATCGAGTCTCCTGTGGAATAATTTTGATACATTTTGACAATGGCGTATTAAATAAATGCACCATGATAAAATGTCGCTGTCCACAATTTCAATATAGCCTTTGCTTTAACTGAGATTGCGAAGATTTCTTCCGTATTTAAAGTGAAATATTACAGAACTTTAATCCAGGTTCTAGGTCTCTGCTCTTGTAAGTACACAAATGACAGCACGGTAAAGCACACTTAATTCACCATTCAGCATTCAGAGAACTTAAACGGACAGAAAATACCTTGCTTATATAAAGAGTATTATAAAGTCCAGCCTTTTTTTTTAGGATTAGTGCTAACATTCAAACAAGGAAATTTTACCTTCTCAGTATCTTATCATAACCTTAAATGATATCACCTAAATTCCGAGAGGCTCCTGCTTTCGCTGGAAATAATCGGCAATTTTTCCAGCTGGACGTTTTCAAGATGCATTTGTTTTGCGGATTAAAAGAGAATTTTTCTCCTGGCATTGACTTTATTTTGTCTATTCAAGTTCTGAAGAACGGTCTCGGTATGAAACGTCGATTGTTTATTAATTTACATAGATGCTACCTGAAGTGCTAAGTTCCTTCTGCATTTAGCGTACTGTAGATCTGGACTTCCGGCATTTGCAGAATATCTTGTGTTTAAAAACTTTGGCCTCCTAGGATCACAAAGTGCAATTATTCGACGATCTCAGAAAAGTATTCGAACATTTTACACAGGCATTTAACAGATATTAAAATGGTTGATATGCATTTGTTGCTTTGAATGACATATCGTGAGTACCGAAACACATACTTTTCAGAAATAGCTTTACAAGTAACTTACTTAAGTTAACTTTCTTACTTTTCACTTAAGCATTAAAGGCGGTAATGTGGGTATCTGCAATTTACACGCCTGAGGCGGTGAAGCTTCTGACCACACGGAGTTTCCATGATGTCACCAGCTAACTGTGAGTGCAGTAACATTGCTGTGAGTGCTTTCATTTAGCAAATACATCTGTCCTGGGTGGATCTTCTCATTGCAAAGGTAGAAAAGTTCACATTTGAGGATTAGCAATCGCGTTTCATATGCAAAGTTGGTGCTTCTTTCGACAAATAATTTACATTTCTATTAACTCAGTACAAAGGAAACACAACGGCACATAAACGCAACATTGCACTGTAGGTTCTATACATGTGCCATGAACGTTTATTTAGGTATACTTTTAAAACAGTTACCATATCGTGATGGAGCACAGCAAAATATTTAAACGCGTTCTGATTCTGAGCACTTCAGATAACATGACTCGTGACTGAGCCGTTAAACACACAAAAAAGTTAGGTTACCAAAAGGAGTACAAAAGAGAAGAAAAACATTAAATTACAGAGTTAGGGTTCGGCATTGTTCGCCGTGAAAAAGAGACGATCACTGGGGGTTAGATAATGGGGTATACCGCAAATCAGTCGAGGTATACTTTTAGCTTTGAGCCTGAGAAAAAAGGGGATAAATTCCGGAGGAACAAAAGCACTGACAGGATGACAAAAATAAAATCCGTTTTTTGCTTCACTAAATGTCTGAGTGGGTCGGTGAGCGCGTGGATTTCAAACAAACGGTTCGCATACACAAATCATAAGCAGTCACGCAGAATTCTTGAAATTAGTCTTCCACTTTGGCACGCACATATAGTCCCCTCAGTAATGTCCTGTCGCCCAGGGTTGCACAAAGAAGCACAAAGGCAGACATTTTCTTCTGCATCTACTCGGACTGCAGTACTCTGAAACAGTTCAAACCGATTGCTTTGCTAGCATAATAGCCAGGAAATTAGAACAATTGTCGCACATTCTTAGTGACAGTGACCCGAAATTTTATGAATTATAAAGGCACTTTACTTGCTCGGATACAGCAGGTCCCCAGATCTAGATTTCTGTAACAGTATCAGTTTTATACAAATGCACCCATTGCTGAATATACTCTTAACACTCATCTTGCATTAACTTACGTTCCTCCAAAACTGTGTGGTTTTAGTACGCGGGATACCCTGGTGATCTATCGTCCAGGGCTCAGGACCTACCTTTATTCAGGTGCCCCAGAGGATCAAATGTATAATCGCCAAACTCAGGCAAAGTATTATTTTTATTATTATTTCGAGTTGGTAAAGCCAAACAAGCTAATTTCTCAACTGATAGCAAAATTCAAACTGCTGTGTAGTAATAGACAATAGACAATAGGTGCAGAGGTAGACCATTCGGCCCCGCGAGTCTGCACCGCCATTCTGAGATCATGGCTGATCATTCACTATCAATACCCAGTCCCTGCCTTGTCCCCATATCTCTTGATTCCCCTATCCATCAGATATCTATCTAGCTCCTTCTTGAAAGCATCCAGAGAATTGGCCTCCACCGTCTTCTGAGGCAGTGCATTCCACACCTCCACAACTCTCTGGGAGAAGAAGTTTTTCCTCAACTCTGTTTTAAATAACTTATTCTGAATCCATGCCCTCTGGTACTGGACTCTCCCAACATCTGTGGATTTCTGGAAATTTCTATAAATACTGTTGTGTAGACCTAATTGTTTAATGTTTTTCTGTTATGACTTTGGGATGATATCAGTTGTAGATATCACTATTTGGACAAGGTATACCTTGTTCATGTCCCATTGTCTTTCAAAGTTCTCTTTTAATTTCAGGTGATTTTCACTCATTGATTTCTTATATTGTGAGTCTTTGGACTGGCTACACCTAGTAAGTAGGTTCTATTTTCCTGTTTATCCTGTAAGATTTATACGTGAATGGTTATTATAAATTGTCCCATCTGCAATAATTGATCAGTTGTATTATAGCTTGTGAGACTCTGACTCTCAAACTGAAACTTACACGTGTTTATCTCAAGGTATGATTCCAATCCTGAGTTTGAAATTTAAAGCAAGATTTTGGTAAAGAATGCTTGCCACTTAATTGTGACTGTGTGAGTAATCGGATTGACTTCAACTGCTGCAAGGTACTGTAATGAGTTTGATTGTTTCTGCTTTCTCTTGACCTTTCGCCATGCATCGTCTTAAAATTTTCTGTGTTTTTTTTATTCTGTACTTCTGATCATTCTTTTGTGTTAACTACTTGGTCCTGTATGCCACAGGAACCTCTTTGTTCTTAAAAGAGGTCTCCAACTCTGAGCTAGGCATTCGACGCTTTCTTGATGACGCCTAATCTGTTCAAATCCTAGGGATGTCTTCAAAGGACGGTCATATTCTTCAATTGGTTGTTTTTCTTGTAGAGTAATAATTTCTTCATTTTTCTGTTTCGTGCTTTAATTTCATTTTAGTGGTGTGCTTATCAGAATTGAATGTGCTCACCTGGAGTGTTGAATCCTGTTTTCATTCATGATAAAAATGTCCTTAGAATTTTTATCTGACTGTTGTACAAAGCTTAGTTATGTATGTTATTCCTCTTCCCCTTCTGTCCTAGGTAGAGTTAATCTATGCGCATTCAAATGTACATTGTATTTTCTAAAATTTATAATTTCAATTCTTACTTTTCTTTGTAAATTTTCCAGATGGGCTTCGACTCATGATATTACACCAGAAGAACACGTTAATGAGTATTCTTATTACTATTATTCATATTATATAAGTATCGTAGTTGCCAACGCATGCGAGTAGCCAGATAACAGGCACCGAGTGATCAGGGATGGTTCCTTCGAACATTTCCCGTTGCCATTGCAGTGCGCCGCAGCCTTTCTACTGACTGTTCAATTTCGTTCCCCGTTAGCATCCGATCTTTATGGAACATTCATTTAAATTGTTGCTTGATCATTGCAGGAAAGCTTACACGAGCTTACTGTTGTTGGTGTGGCTTTTCAAACCAGGTATCAGGTAATTATGTACACCTATATTCCATATGTTAAGTACTCCGTTTCAAATAGTTCATTTGCACGAAGATAGCTTGTCTTCATATTTTCACGTTTTAGGTGCACCTTTAAAGCAAACCCCCGTTCTTGAAGTGTACTTCCGAATTGATATGAGGAACAGCAATCTTGGTAGCCGCAAATATTAGGCTAAAATTCAAAGCGGTAAGAATAGTACTCAACAAAACGTGAATCAATATCTTAAGAAGAATAAATAATATTAAAGGTAACCGAGCAATACATATTAACATTGACAGGGTAGTCGAATTAACGTTGACCAGTATTTTTATAGACAGAAACCTAAATCATCTGAAGTTTAAGTTAAGGGACATAATTCTGGAATTATGTTTTCACATGATAGCAACAGTTTATAGCAGACTCTTCTAGTAAGATATTATGAATTCAAAAACAATGCGCAGTGGAATAACGTCAGACAGGTTGTTCCGAGATTGGTAATTTTCCTGCTCATACTTTCCCTTGCATTGCTTGTTACGACGTGCGGATTACACACCAATACTGTTTTCAATGTTTAATTAGTGCCCCCTCCCTATATGTGTAGGATTGATTTATAAATATTAGCCAATTCGTTGGTGTAGAGCACGTAACAACCTATTTTCTCAGTAAATATTTTTTGCACCATTTTAAAGGTAGAAGAAGGATATACTGAGTCAGGCAGCATTGTTTAATTTAGTACTGTATTTAATTTATTTGCTGAAAGATTCAGCACAGTAGAGACCCTTCCGGTCCAATGAGCAGCCGAGCCAGCAACCCAGTCACTTAAATCCAGTCTAATCACAGGAGAAGTTACAATGACGGATTAACCTACTTATTGTTTCGTCTTCAGACTTTCGGAGGAAACCGGGGAGCCCGGAGGAAGCTCTCGCAGTTCACGGGGAGAAAGTACAAGTTCAACAAAAAATGGCGCCTGAACTGAACCCCAAACTCCGGAACGCCCTGAAATGTGACAGTGTTGCGCTAACCGTTATGATACCGTGGAGCACATAATTTTGAAATCACAGTAATTTGTCTGAAAATAAGCCGCTTTCTTAACATAATTTCCTTTCAGCTACATATGCACGTGATCTGTGACTTAAAACATGATGGCTGGTATTCACCGGATGCTCTCTCTGCTGCTAATTATAGACTTTCAAGAGGATGGTTTACAGAGATTGATCATAAATTGCATGCTGTATAACCGAGTCTGCCTCTCAAATGGAACTAAACTGTGATTTATCATCAGACAAATTACAAGTGGCGTGCACGATCTCCTTCTGCTTGAGAAATGCTGTTAATTCTTGGCGTCAGCAGCTTTGAAACATTTCTTCACATCGATGATAATATTTTATCTTCCCATTTCTTTCTATTTGCTACCTAGATATCGCCCACTTTATTTAATGATTATGGTGCTTTACCTAAAATTTTAAATTACTAAAGTAGCAGGTTCACTTTGACGCCTTATAAGGTGTTGGTCAGATTACATTGGTAATATTGTGAGTTATTTTGTTCGGTATTGAAGGAAAATGTCCTAGGCCTGGAAAGTGTCCACAGGAGCTTCACAAAAAAGCTCCCAAAAATAAAGGGATAAACAGTGAAGGGCGTTGGATGTCACTGTGTCTGTAGTGGATGGAGTGCATAAGATCATAAAAAGCATAAGACATAGGAGCTGAATTAGGTCATTTGTCCCATTGGGACTGCTCTGCCATTTCATCGAGGATCAGCCAATATTCTGAGCTCCAATATTCTACCTCCTCCCCGTATACCTTAATGACCTGACCAATTACTAAATCTATCAACCTGTACCTTGAATACACATAAAGTCGTCGCCTTCACTGCTGTCTTTGGTCAATATTTACCCAGATTCAACACTCTCGGGCAGAAGAAATGTTTCCTAATCTCTATTCTAAAAGGACGCCCCTCTATTTTGAGGCTGTGTCCACTCTCCGCAGACTTTTCCACCATAGGAGAGATCCTGTCCATATTCACTCTACCAAGACCCTTCACTATTTAAGAGGTTTCAATACAATTACCCCTCATTTCTCTGAATTCTATTTAGCATGAGTGATCTCAATGAAACATACCAGATACTGAGAAGCCCTTGGAGAGCAAACGTGGAGAGGTGTTTCCCTTTTGTAGCAGGGCCTAGGATCAAAGGTTACAGATGCACATTAAAGGGATATTCCTTGGAATTAGCAAACAAAGTTCTTCCGTCCTGGGGTGCTGAATCTGTGAAATTCGCTGCCACAGAAGGCTGCGGGGGGCAAGTTTTTGACGTATTTAAGGCAGAGATTGAAATGTTCTTGACTGGTAAGTCATTTAAAGGTTACGAGTAGAAGACGGGAGAATGGGATTGAAAAACAACAACCTGGATTCAACGACGCAGCAGAATGGATGAGCTAATTTTCCTAATTCTGCTCCTGTTCTCATAGTCTTATGGTCATCACAGAACTCTTGAAGCGTTATTAAACTAACTGAACTTTCTCATGAAAAATCTTTGAAGGGAGGCGTAAAAATTTCGTTGGATCAATAGTCAACGACCAGAGTTGTGTTTTTCATTTGTAGATTGCTCAAAGTGGAACGTAATCAAGATGAATCACTTCTTTTTACTTTTGTGTTTCAGAATTGGTGTCCCTAAAGGCAGTTAAACTAATCAAGCTCAAAAGCATTTACATGTAGCTACAAATAGAATCTATAGATCAATTCGTTTACGATTAGATTATTTTTATTTTTAATTGTATTATGTTTCACATTGGTTATTTGTTATTATTTTTCTGCAGTTTTCATGGATTCTAGTGTAGTTCTCGTTCTATCTGAATGCCTGCAAAGTAATGATATCAAGGTTGTATATGGTGATATTTTGAAAATAAAGTTACTTCCAACTTCGAATTATGAGCTTTAAACATTTCAACCAGTCATATAGCAGGAAGAGATAAATGTATAAAGTATATTTGTGCTTGTAATGGGCTCGCCGGACCTTTGGGTGGAGCTGGAAAGCATTGGACTACATGGTATTTAGAGCACCTAAAGTGGTTAATTATGGTTTAACGATATTTGTTAATTGTTGCTTTTGCCTTGATACGAAAATTTTGAATAGCTCGGGGATTCCTTGTGACCTGTATTATTTAAGAGTACGCTCTACGAGGACAACCGTTAATTTGGAGAAAGTTGCAGCCGTGTTGTTGCAAGACTGAGTCACCGATGTTCTGTTATTCCTATGTGTAAATTCTGATCACCATATCTACAGGTGTGTCCATGTGGCAGATTACCCCATCGAGTTCCTCAATAATTTCCTTCATCCTCATCTGAAATAATTCGGGGTCAGGTGAGATGCCAAAGGCGTCCACACGGTGCGATAATGGTTGTGAGCTCCTGTGACTCAGCAGCTAAACCGATCTGTAGAACCCTAAGATTGCAGAGACTTCAGTCAAGAATTTTACTCCACTCAGCAAACCCAATGTGTGCTCAACAGAGGGAAGAATAAACTTCTAACACCTCACTGCATGATTCAATTTTGTTAGATCAACTCAGACCCTCACTATGCCATTTGGTTTGGAACATGAATAGTGCCCACACACCAGCCGGTAAATCCATACACTCTCCTTATGATGTCAAACGCCTCCATTCTCTCAAATACAGTTTTGATCTTTTTGTTTATCATGCACCTCGCGGTGGTTAGAGTGCAGGGCGTCATTCTGTCCTCAACAGGATAAGGTAATCTTCTTTACGTACCACCAGACCACATAACAACGACATGTACATGTACCCTGCCACCGAACATTGTTTAGCGAATCCAACTTTGCAATGTGGCTCAGGTTCTCGATGGCGTGTCGTCCTGGAAGATTTTACAAGGGATTCTGAAGAAGATAGTCGTCTTCCTTTAACTGCTTGTCATTTTTTTAACGTATGGAAGCAGTAAACACGTATTTCATCTATGAGGAACTGGGGTGTATACAGCCTACATGATACACTAAGAGCTCAAAAATTTTATAAGATATCTGGAAACTGATTATTTTTCAAGCAATGATACATTTCTCAATTCATCCCCCTCTTCTCCCTCCTCAGGGAAATTCATGGGCAAGTCAAAAATGGGAACTAAACGCCCCCGTAGTCTCTCTCTAGGACGCATCTTCCAGCCTACTACTGGGAGTCAGGCTGCCCAAGGTACTGACGGACCTCAGAGTCCTCTAGAGATGACTTGTAATTAGGGATGGCGTTTTATCATCTTAATTCGAAAGAATACGGACGCTTTTGTGTACAACAGCCGTAACAGTGTGTGATCTTGGTGTGATCTTGTCGCCTATTAAGGGGCAGGTGTTTATAAGGGGCTCGGTGACTGAGCATAGTTGGGGGTCGTCCTGCTCCGAAGCCGGTTTAACCCACTTTGTACCTGGATCGCCGGCTGCGAATCCTGCTCTGTACCTATTTCACCCGCTCCGGATACGGTTCTGCCCTGGTTGCCGGGTCCGAATCCTACTCCGCACCTGTTTCACCCGCTCCAGATACGGTTCTGCTCTGGTTGCCGGCCTGCTCATTATCTGTTTTGTCCAGGATCGTCTTGTTTTCATGCTTCTCTCGTGTGCGCTGGTCCCTTTGTTCCGCGGTATTCGCCTTGCCCACGCGGTCTGATTGCTTCTCCCTATTTACCGTTGTATCCCGGTTCTTCTGCTGCTCCCACTGGACCCAGCTCCCTTCTGTTCCCTTGTCTCCGTTGAGTAAGCCAAACCGTCTCTGTTACCCCTCGGGTGGTTCTGTCCCTTCCTGTCCCTTGCCTCCGTCGGGTAAACCTGGTAAGCGAGTCCGTCGCCGTTCTCCCTCGGGTGGTTTTGTCTCTTCCAGTCCCTTGCCCTCTTCGGGTAAGCCAGGCCGTTGCCGTTACCCTATGTGTGGTTCTGTCCTTTCCTAACCCTCACCTCTGACAGGTTGTGCCCCGCACCTGCCCAGGTGTCCGCGCCTTGCCCAGGCCCCCGTGTTTCCGCCTGCGAGGCGGGCCTGCCCGGCATCCGTGTCCTGGGGATTCTCCTGTCTGCCACGATCTCTGGGATCCTCCCGCTTCGCCTGACTCCGGGATCCAGCCTCGCCTGCATTTCCCCTTGCATGACATGGCATCCCCATCCTGTCCTACCCCTAGTACTTCAGTCCCTGCGTGCTGCATTTGGATCTAATCCTGTCCACGTTCCTGACGCTGATAAAGCAAAGATGGGGTTGTTGTGGATAGTGTGGAGGGCTGTCAGAGATAGCAGCGGGACATTGATCGGATACAAAACAAGGCTGAGAAGTAGCAGATGGATTTCCATCCAGCAAAGTGCGAGGTGGTTCATTTTGGTACTTCATATATGATGGCAAGATATAGTATTAATGGTAAGACTCTTGGCAGTGTGAAGGATCAGAGGGATCTTGGGGTCCGAGTCCAGAGAACACTGGAAGTTGCTTCACAGGTCGACTCTGTGGCTAAGCAGGCATCCGGTGCACTGGCCTTCATCAAACGTGGGATTTTGTTTAAGAGCCGAGAGGTAATGTTACAGCTATATAGGACACGTCAGTCCCCTTTTGAGTACTGTGCTCATTTCTGGTCACCTCGCTATAGGAAGGATGTGGAAACTAAAGAAAGTGTGCAGAGAAGTTTTACCAGGCTGCTGCCTGGATTGGGCAGCATGCCTTATTAGAACAGGTTGACTGAAACCGGCCTTTTCTTCTTGAACGGCGGATGATGAGAGGTGACCTGATAGAGGTGGAGAAGATTGTGACAGACATTGATCGTGTGGATAGTCTGAGGCTGTTTTCCCTGGGCTGAAAAGGCACGGTTTTAAGGTGCTTGGAAGCAGGTATAGAGGGGATGTCAAGGGCGTGTTTTTGACGCAGAGAATGGTGAGTGCGTGGAATGGGCTTCGAGCCACGGCGGTGAAGGCGGATAGGATAGTGTCTTTTGAGAGACTCCTGGATAGGTACCTCGAGCTTAGAAAAATAGAGGGCCATGGGTAACCCGAGGTATTTTCTAAAGTAAGTACATTTAGCCAGAGCATTCTGGGCCGAAGTTCTTGTATTGTGCTGTAGGCTTTGTATGTTTCTATGACTATTGAAGGTGTAAGAGCGCCTGCAAGCGGAAGGTTTAAAACTTTCACTGTACACGTTACTGTTTTGTAAGACGTCAGTTTACTATGTCGGACACATACGCTCCTAAATTGGGATGTCTCCAGATCTGTCCAAGATACAGGAGGTAACTACATGGCCAAGGCCCAGAAATATGAGTGTTGTACGTTAATTCCTTGTCATCTGTGAGTACTGCCGGAGATTTGTGAAGGGGCAGTCCAGCGCAATCCATCAGTTGAATCAACTTCTGTGTGGTTGCCCTCCCTTAGTGAAGGAAGGAATGAAATAAAGGGAGAAGCAGACAAGGCTTTTCTTTGCTCTTAAAAAAAAACATAGAAACATAGAAAATAGGTGCAGGAGTAGGCCCTTCGGCCCTTCGAGCCTGCACCGCCATTCAGTATGATCATGGCTGATCAACCAACTCAGAACCCTGTACCTGCTTTCTCTTCATACCCGCTGATCCCTTTAGCCACAAGGACCATATCTAACTTCCTCTTAAATATAGCCAATGAACCGGCCTCAACTGTTTCCTGTGGCAGAGAATTCCACCGATTCACCACACTTTGTGTGAAAAAGTTTTTTCCTCATCTCTGTCCTAAAAGGCTTCCCCTTTATCCATACATTGTGACCCTCGTTCTGCACTTCCCCAACATCGGAAACAATCTTCCTGCATCTATCCTGCCCAATTCCTTTTAGAATTTTATACGTTTCAATAAGATACCCCCTCAATCTTCTAAATTCTAGTGAGTATAAGCCTAGTCGATCCAGTCTTTCTTCATATGAAAATCCTGCCATCCTAGGAATCAATCTGATGAACCTTGTTTGTACTCCCTCTATGGCAAGAATGTCTTTCCTCAGATTAGGGGACCAAAACTGCACAAAATACTCTAGGTGCGGTCTCACCAAGGGTTTGTACAACTGCAGTAGAACCTCCCTGCTCCTGTACTCAAAACTTTTTGCTATGAATGCCAACATACCATTTGCCCTTTTCACCGCCTGCTGTACCTGCATGCCAACCTTCAAAGACTGGTGTACAATGACACCCAGGTCTCGTTGCACCTCCCCTTTTGCTAATTGGCCACCATTCAGATAATAATCTGTTTTCCTGTTCTTGCAACCAAAGTGGATAACCTCACAATTACCCACATTAAATTGCATCTGCCATGAATTTGCCCACTCACCTAACCTATCCAAGTCACCCTGCATCCTCTCAGCATCCTCCTCACAGCTAACATCTCCCCCCAGCTTCGTGTCATCCGTAAACTTGGAGATGCTGCATTTAATTCCCTCGTCTAAATCATTAATATATATTGTAAGCAACTCGGGCCCCAGAACTGAGACTTGCGGTACCCCACTAGTCACTGGGGCTAGTCACACATCTTCGGAACCTTTAGGGGAAAGATGGGATGCAAAGTGTGAAGAGGCATTTCAGCTGCTGAAATAGAGATGGACTAAAGCTCCCATGCCTGCTCTTGCAAACCCCTGTTTGCCGTATTTCCTGCACACACTCGCCAGCCATTATGGATTAGGCGGCTTTCCATATCTGGATTAAGGTAAAATGGCTTTTCTTTTCGTTTGCCAATGTCTGTCTGAGTTTAAACATAACATAGTTTGAGAGAACCTATCAAATGCGGTAGGAGGATTAATCTCTTTCCAATTCAACAAAATGGATATTTTAGCCATTAATGTAAGAAATGCAATCATCCGTCGAGCCGTGGTAGTGAAATGATTTGGCTCTATCATTGGTGGACGAAAAATTGCAGTAATTGGATGAGGTTGTAAATCAATACTCAATGCCTTTGAAATAATATCGAAGATATCTTTCAAGTTTATTTTTAAGACGGGCACGAACAAAAATTATAAGGTGGAGGGGCTATCTCAGAGTGACATCTATCACATATAGAATTTATATGGCAGTAATAACAAGCTAATTTATCCTTGGATAGATGGGCCCTGTGCCCTCCCTTAAACTGTATCAACCAATGTTTGGAACAGATAGAGGATGACTTAACTAATTGAAGAATGTTTTCCCATTTTTCAATAGGTAAAGTAAACTTCTATTAAACTTGAAAAAAAAACTTGGACGCCATTTATTCAATATTTTCATATGACGTCATTTGACCTTTTCCAAACCTATTTCTTTTTTTTTCTTCTTGTCTTATACATGTAGATAGGATCGGAGTTGATGACACTTTCGTTTTTTTTCTTTTTTTAGATATTACAAACAGCCCTTGTTTCTTTTTCTTTCTCTTCTCTGTTTTTTAGTTATTGGTTAAATTTGGATAGCTTATCTTTTTGTGGATTATATATATATATTTCTTTTTTATTTTTTTATTCCAAGTTTCTTTGTTCTGTATGCAGCATATTTGTATGTTGTATGACTTTCGGAGGCTTAATTCCCTTGTATAATGTATGTTAACTATTAACGATGTAATCCCAATAATTGTGTATTAATATTTGTTCTTTTCAATATGTTGATATTAATAAAAAGACTGAAAAGGAAAAGCCGGTGTCTGTCACCATTTGAGCTAAACTACCCTGCACACACATTGGAGTTTCTGGCATTGAAATGGGAAGGGGTGGGTAAATTAAGTGACAATATGGTGCTAAGTTCGAGGTCATTGCTGATTGGCGGCGTTGCCTGCTTAAGGTTTCTGTCTTGTATATAGGCCTGGAGGTCAGAGCAAAGACGCGGGTTCATTGTCACGAATGTCCCATGAGGTGCCGGTAACAAATGGGGAATGGGAGAATGGTGTTAAAACAATGTGCTGTCACAACCACGGATTTGGCAGTGCAGGAGAAACGGGAATTGCGTTTGTGAATATGCACGTGTCGGATCATGACTATTTCATTGTGCTACTGTTTAACTCCATTCATTGTGTCGTAATATTTGTCGAGACATGGAAAGAGCAACGCTTCGCTGCCTGTTTTCCGATTTGCCCGAAAAATTGGACTGTCAAGCGAACTGGCTCTGAGAACCAGCGGTATACGCTTTATTCTTTGTTGTTCTTTTCAGCTGCAGTGTTGGCTTCGTTTTCCATTTAATAGTTTTAGTTAACGGCCCTGTTTGGCCTAGCGTTGATTGTTTTCTTTTCCGTTTAACACAGTTCGCATTAAAATCTGTGAACTACTGTCCTACTTCAGTGTCTGTACCCCCGCACTTGGGCCATATTCGAACCAGATGTCCTGTGCCAGTTTTCCAAAGTTAGTAAATCAGAGCAAAGACTTTAGCCTGATAGAGCTGTTGATTGCTTGTGCGCATCGAGCCATGCCATTCCAGAAGCATATTGCAACTTGAGGGCGCTGAATACGAATCAGCTGTCCGTCTTCAGTCCTTCGGAATTGGCAGCAGCCCAGCAATCCGACCCTTGTATAAGTGGAATCTGATCATCTGTTGTCAATGGGGATATAGACCCAGCTGAGAAGACAGAACACTCTGCTACACTCCTACCGATGAGGAGACGGGACAAAATGGAGTTGAGGAACAAAGTTGTACAGAGTGTTACATCTCCCCCAGATAGAGCTCAGTGTTCCCAGTTGGGTTTTTCTGAGAAGTATATGAAGATTGTACCGATGTCACTTCGGGTTTTTTGGGATTTGACAAGACCTGCATCATCTATAGCAAACGGGTTCCAGCAATTCCCAACAGAAATATAAGCTGTATTGTAGTTCACCTGAGGGAAATCATGAGAACGCAAAAGTAGCACGATACCACTGCTGAATACAAAGCAAGATGAAATGAGGAAATAGCGACCGTGAAATCAAGATTGCCGAGCTGTAAGTTATTAGTTCCCATCACTGTGGTGAAAATCAGGAAAGTTTAGGGATTAAGGGGAAATAATATTATCCTTTTGTTGAACATTCAGCACCTGATCAGGTGTATCTTTTGAAATTGTGAGAAGGTAGAAGAGAAATCATAAGGTATATTGCAAATATATCAGCATCGTCTTTAACCAGGATTGTGTGACCGCAGCTTTGGAAAGTGCCAAATGCGCATTTATTTAAGAAGATCTGCAAGGAAAAGAGGAGAGTTGAAGGTAGCGAGCCCAACACCGATATGTGGAAAGATACTGGAGGGGATCTGAGGTAGTGAATCCACCACATTTTGAAAAGGCAAACGGTGAAAAAGTGGCAATCACGTATGGATTCGTCATGTCGAATCTTGACTCATAAATTTGATTGAGTTGATTTGAAGTGGTGATGAAGGAAACTGCTGCGTGCAGTGCGGTAGATTATACCTTCATCGATGTTTGCAAGGTCCCGTACGGCAGGCTAGTGTAAAAGCTGGATGACATGGTGAGCCAACCATTGGAGCACAAGAACACAAAATTGCTTTGGTAGAGGGAGTCAGACACTGAGAGTAGAAATTTGATATCAAGAATGCCGGCCTGTAACTAGTGGTGTATTGAGCAGGTAGGTTCCCGTTTTATTATTGTTTGTCATCTCCGAAATACTTAGATGACAATATCTTAATTTCGTTAATAACTTTGGAGATGCAAGGAAATTGATGGTGTATTAGACTGTAAGATAACTACGACGATTAACCACGAAAGTAGGGCAAGCAAGTACAGATAGAATATAACTCGAACATTTGCCAAGTGTTGTATTTTGGTCAGTTAAACTAGGGCAAGAACTGTGCAGTAGATTGCCCAGGGCATTAAAGTAAAACAAAGTGATGAGGAGTACATCCATATTGATCATTGATAGTAATATTACATGTGGGTAGACTGGTTAAAAAAAGGTGTTTGTCACATTTATTTACAGATGTAACGATGAATACAGCAGCTGGGCCGTCATATTCAACTGAACAAGTTGTCCGTGAAACATACGCAGAATAATCTCTAATCAGCTGGCAATAGAAAATGCCAGCAGTAGAAAATGCGCGGCGAAGCTTGAAATAGTATATGAAAAGATTCACAAATACATTTGCAGGGTTGCACTGTTTTAGCTATAGGAAGAATCTGGGGTTACTCCTCCCTGCAGCACAGGAGTTTGAGTGGCGACCTTATATTGCTATATAAAAGCAAGACGTGTGTAAGTAGGGGTATCGTTACGGTCTTTAACCCAGAATGGCTAAATCGAAAATGAGAATGCATCGATTCAAAATGAGAGAGAAAACGTTTAAATGGATCGAATGCAAGTCTTACAAAGCAAGCGGGCCTGGAAACTGGAATAGACTACAGGATGAATCTGTAGTGGTGGGTACGATTGCAATGTGCTAGTAACATCTGGATTGGTACACAGATAGAAAAAGGTTTATTGTGAAAAGGTCCAAACGCAAGAAATCGGCTCTATCTGGGATAGGTTTCTGTGTCTACATGGACGAACTGGGCTGGTCAACCTGGTGCTGTGCCATATGACACCATTGATCCATCTTGAGTGTGGTGGGGGCTGGGTGGGGGTTTCCTAGAAATCCAGGTGATAGTTCGGAATTGTGTGAAGAATATAGGGTCAATGTGAGTGGCAAAAAATGATTCACTGAACTTCCAACCATTTATCAAGGAATCAATCGGAAATCCTAGATATGTTTCCCTCTCTGACGCTCTAGGACGAGTCGTTAATCTCTTTTTTTCCCTTGTACTATTGTGGAGATCTTTTTCTAGAATATCTGTTTCTGTTGTCCAGAAATTACTGTGCTATCTAACCCTATATTCATCCCCATGGTCCTGTATTGCTTGATTCAAGTCTTTGAGAACATAGTGAGAAGATTAGGTCCAAGACCAAATAGACTTCAGCATGTTGTGTGCTCCTTCTTCTATTATCTAAGCAATTCTCCATCAGACACAGCACGTTATCTTTAGCTCCTGGTGTTGTTATTTTCCGATAATGCCGAATATTTTCTCAAAGGACTTGTAAAAGAGCATTAATATCAGTAGCACAATAGGTTCTGCAAATAATTGAAGTCCAGAGCAACACAAACAAAGTGAACTCAGCAGATCAGGCAGCATCAATGGAAATGAATGAACAGTCAACGGTTCTGTCCCAGATACTTCATTATTACTCGAAAGGAGGAAGGAATATGCCAGAATAAAAAAATAGCAGTGAGAAGGAGTACAAATTAGAAGGTGATAGGTGAAGCCTAGTGAGTTTGTTTTTTTTTTTGGGCAGCGAGGTTGAAGCAATAATCTGCGAGGTGAGGGCAGGGAAATGCAAACAAATGGAAGTAAGGAATGTGATCGATAATGAGAGTAGACCCTGTGAGAAAGGGGAAGAGATGGCACACAAAGGGAATGTTATAGACACGTGAGGAGAAAAGAGAGCAAGCCAGAGAGGGGATCAGAAGAATAGAGAGTTGGATGCTCATGCCGTCAGGTTATGGGCTTCCAAGACCGAATGTGAGGTATTGTTCCTCCACGTGGACAGTGGTCTCAAGGGGGCATAAGAGGAGACCATGTATCGACATGTCGGAACTGAGCGGATGGGAATAAAACTGATTGGCCAGCGGCAGATTCTGCATTTTCCGGATGAACTGCTGGAGCTCTGAATAGTAGTTCTCTATTTTTCGCTCATGCTATAACGTTTCACGCTTGGAAGGCTGTCAACAAACGATATGGTTAAAAATGAAAACTTTAAAACTCTATTTTATTTAATGTTGTGATGACGCTTCTCATATTTCGTTTCCCACAACGCAAACGCTGTCGAATCGAAACATGGACATTACAGAAGAACATTGGAGACATATAGTGGAGAAGAAGAGGCTTTGAAGTCACCTGTTCAAATTTCTTCCACTGTCTGTAATTTAAACGTCGCGGCTTAAATAAAAAGCCAGTAGTCTGCAAATCGTTATTTTAGAGGCAATTTTTGTCCAAAAAGGCTTTCAACGTTATCATCAGCTGGGGAGCTCATTAGTGCCTTTCTATTCTCTGCTATTTGTAATTTCTTGTTTAATTGTACGAGAAGTTTGTTGCAGATTCTTAGCTGAAAGGAAAAAAAAAAAAAAACGAGTCCTGGGGTATAGACGGAAGAGGTCTCTTCCATCGGTTTCGACCATTCCGAACGAAATATAAACGCACCTGTTATTATATGTGTCTCTATCACGGTACCAGTTTCGCTGGCAGCTTTTCTCGAGGGTAGTATCTCACGAGGGAGACATCTCGCCATCCATCTGATAAACACTTTAAAATTCTTCTCTCTAATGTCTCATTTTTCCTTTTCAAAAGGCCCGGGTTCCTGTCGTTCGTGATTTTCAACTGCACAAAAACTACGGTTTTCACGGCGGCGGCTTTCCACTCATTGAGCTCATCGAGCGGCGTAGTGTTTTCGATATTTCCTGGAGCGACCTTGAGGGTGGATGCCCTCTGGGTACGGCCCTGTACCCCTCCGGACGAACCACTTCCATGTCGCTGTTGCTGACTGCATCTTCGCGGGAGATCGGGACATCAAGGTAGCTGTGTACGCTGCCGTCGGAATACGCGCAGCTGCAGACTGTAACAATGAAACAGCGAGCTGTTGGCCTTTCTCTCGCTATGACATGAGGGACACATCTCTCTCTTTTTATTGAGATATAGAAACTGTGAGATGTCGAACTGTTGGGGTTAACAGTGTTTTTTTATGGACTTTAGATCGTGCTCTCTCTTGGGCTTTGCTGTTCCTTACATGATGGGTCTTCAGGGGCGGGGTAGATAGTTCTTGCTGAGGCAGGTGTGCTAGGGGAAGGGGAGGACTGATGTTTTAGCTGTTGCTTGTGCGGGAAAGTCTGATGGCGGCTTGGGGTCCGAACGGTTTTTTTTTTGTAATTTTTTGGCTTTCTTTTATTTCATGGATGTCTAGGTGGAGTAAGAATTTCAGGTTGTATGCTGTCTGTTCCCTTAGATTAATAGGAACCGTTGATCCCAGCAAATGATAAACACAGGAAAGTGTGGAGATGATGAAGTCTGGTGTAACCAACGCAAAATGTTGAACGATATGATGGATAAACAGCCGCGTTTTGGGTCGGGCCTGTTCATCAGTCTCAGAGAATGGAAAGCAAAGTTCCCTCTCTTTCTACAGCTGCGTGGACCAACCATTGCTCTGAGCAAGAAGTCTGTACCAATTGGCCTGACACAGGATTATGTACGGGCTAGCTGTTTAATTATCAGCTACCCACGTTTATTCTGAGTTAATTGTAACAATTTGTCACAGTGTTGTAATTTGAAACTCTGAGAATTTTCATTATGTTGAAACTCTAAAATGCTTCACAATAAAGGTTGAAGAAGGTTTGTTATTTAGAGAGTTTATGGATTATATTGACAAGCACATAATTAATTATTGAGGATATCTCGATTATATCAGCATAGATTTCAAAATTAGATTAGCATAATTTAACAATTATAATAACATTATCTATAAGAGAATTCCAACAGTGTGGCATCAAAGGCTATGTGTGGAGTACCATTTCAGTAATGGTGCATTCCCATTCATGCAGATAACAGAAAACTGTTTTGGTATGTTTATATAGAGTACAGAGGTGAGATTTCTAATGTGCTGAGCTGTATCTAAAACCTGCATTTTTTGTGATCTTGGGAAACTTCCTGTTGTCAACATTTTGGGTATTCCTATTGAGTCGACGCTTACATACAACTTTGAGTTAATTTGCGGTTGAATCTTGCTGTAAGAATACTTCACATTGTGTTCACTACAGACGAGTATTATTCCGTCTGGGGGAAAAACAAAACTGTCCATATTCACAACGGCATAAGTATTCGTCCAGACTCTGATTTGATATTGACGTTGGATTAAAAAAATGAATCATCCAATCATCAAGCAGAAAAGTGTACCCTATGACTAAACAGTCATATTTCAAACCAACATCTGCATGTTTCACCCACAAAGAGCAATGCAGCAACAAACCACTTATTTAGCAATGTCCACAAATCCTAAGACCTTTAACAACATGACAACATGACAACTACAGACTCATTGCTCTACCATCTGCATTTGTGAACTCATATTTACGAATATAACACTGTCCTTGTATTGACGTAAAGTTATAACGCCGCAAGTCCCCACCAAACAGGACAGTCAAATGATAGTTTCTCAGTCAAACACGTCGAACGAATTAAATATTGCCGAACGAGGAACTAACGTTATTCTCTGTTATTATAATTTAGTTACTCAGTGCGTTACCATGAAGCTTTGAAAGTGAAACCGATTCCCGTATCTACCTGTTTCATTGTGGGTTGGACCGTAATTTAGTGAATGCTTACGAGATACTAAGATCATTCATTTGTTTGTTTCTTCTTACATTTCCATCGAGTCAGTTAGATTATTTATTTCACATAATTTTGTGACCTGATCATCTCTCATTTAACGTCCACTGACAAATTTAAAGCCTAAGGCATTGATAGGATTACCGGTATAAAAATCTAGCAACATAAATTTCAATAAGAAATTCATAAAAACATGGAACATTTATTCGTAAAAGGACGCTCTACTATGCATCATATGTATATATTTGCTGCAGCATGATAATTATAAATCTTGTTTTTGCATATACTGCATTCAGAAAGTATTGCCAATAGAGAGCTTGGCAATGCAGAGCGGACGCAGGTCTGAATGTTTTCTTCGATATTTAATTACCTGTTTCCAATTTAGCACTTCTGCTACATAGTTCATTTGAAATCAAAGCGCTTTTAGAAACGACGGGAGTACACTCATCAAAATATAGACCACAAATGCAGATGTTGCTAGAACAATAAAATTACACGATGTCCCGCTTTGAAAAAGAACAACACAATAAAAGGCGAACCATCAGCATTGCACAAATACACATGCCTTACAGAGCCACAAGGTTGTGCTATTGGAAGATGACATGAACATATTTTACTATACTCACAAAAGCCTGAAACAGTTTGCCTCTTCTCCAAAGACGAGGATACTTCGTATGACATCACGGCAACGTACCACAAAAGATGACATTTCTGGAAAGTATTTTTGCTTCTTTACATTTTTGAATTTTGATAATTTCTTCCTGCAGGTTCTCTTCCTTCTCTTCCACCTTACAAAGAAATGGGTTAATTATCCCTTCCGGAATTTCCAGATGGTTTAAGTACTTGAATCAATTCTGAAAATCCTTCTGAAAAGTCTGAAAATAAGCAGTATTATTGTCATTCACCATCCGTGAAAGAGCGTGCCACACTTTCCGTGCAGGAAAAATGTTTTGCCGATATATTTCCAGTTTTCTGATAAAAGTGGATCGAAAGCTTTTTGGCAAGGTGAAATTGAAATTCTCACTCCGCAGTTTCATATGTAGAATGTTCATTTTCCCATAGAGATCGGCCAAGTGTGCCACATCTCCAAGTAAAAATTCAAACCTGTTTCCCAAGTTCTTGTCGACTTTGAGGAAACATTCAACCACAGTGTCAAAAAGATCAAAGAACAGTTTTAAGCAACAGTGTTTTGACAGCCAACGCATGTAAATTTGAAAAAAAAAGCTAGCGTTCAAACTCTTCATCGTTATTTTGGCATTACTGGCAACAAAATCTGCGATTTTATAGCTGAGTTTTAATTTTGTTGATAGCAGATATTACAAGAATTTTGCTTGAACAAAATCGCTGGCTAAGGCTTTCAGCAGCGAGCTGTTAATGATTAATTGAACAATGAATTGCAAACAGACGTGTAATTTATTTTTCATAAATGCCACCAAGCTGCCACCATGCTGATCTGTCATGCATGGTGCTCCATATTTTGTACAAGATGTTCCTATCGGAATAATTCTATAATTTAACTCGTCATTGGTTGTTATCCGTTGAGATTTGCATTTAAATTTTTACTTAAGAGAACATGTTGATAATGTTTTTATCCAGGTTCAGCCCTCTTGTTCTCAAAGGTGCAGGTTTCTATTATTTTTTTTGGAATTTTCTCTGGATTTCTGAAATTGTTTCAAAGAATAGGTTCCTGTTTGCGTTATCAAACTGAAGATATATTTATCTGCCTGTGCTCCCTTTACCTACCACTCCCCCACCTTCCTTAGTTCCACTCCTCATTCACCAACCACATCACCCTGAAAATATAAGCACAGAAATCTACGGCATACTACAGACCTTTCGCCCTAAATCTTGTGCCGACCACGTCAGCTACTGTAGACACTGTCAAGAATTTCCCTACTGCATAGCCTTCTATTTTTCTAAGTTCTGATGAAAGACAATAATCTATTATAAACGGATGTGCACCCTGTTCTACCGCACATTTAGCTGAGCCCGTATTGATGCGTCAGTTTGCCTACTATTGGTGAAGGAACTGTTGGGCATATTTCACATACATTTTTCTCTCCTGAGTAATTGACAGTTGTTTATAGATGTTGAGCTGTGTCTTTATTCTTCGCGAGTACACATCCGGAAACATGGCACCCATATAGATTTACTTTCCAACGTCTATTTGCTTTTGGTCAAATATTAAAATTAGCTTAATGTGACCGTCTGCTTTTCTACTCTGATTCAATGCAGACTGGGACGGATACTGACTAGCGGTGTATTTTACTGCCTGTTGGCTGCGCTGAGATTCCTGGTACTAACATGTGATACCGGAGTTGCATTTTCCAAATAATTATCAGCATTATGCCGTGAACGAATATTAAAAGCAAGAGTTTTAATGAACTGAAAAGAAAAAAAATCGGATAAACTTCATCATACGACTTTTACTTTTACTTTCAATATTCAGAGGGAGAAGTGTTTTCACGAGGACAAGTTGCGAATGTTCAACAACATCGGCCGCTTTATATTCCCCTCTGTTGAACTTTGATTTCACTGAACAACAACAGCCTTTTGATCGGCAGGTTTTCCATACCTAAAATTTTCTCTTGCCGATGACGGCAAATCTCCGCATTTTTATATTTATCATTTGAGGTCTGTGGAGGCAAAATTATTGGAACGTATTTAAGTGGTAGTAAATACCTATTGATTTTCAGCATCTGCAGTTTTTTTCTTGTTTTTAAGGGGGAAATAAGTATTTTTTGGAAAAATCGCGGAAGGTGGAATGGAGCTGAATGCAGAAGACTAACTTATCAGACATTACCACCAAGAATAGCCAGGCAAGAGGAGCGCGGGATAGCATATTACTGTTCCTAGTCTTAACTTTCTTTTTTTTTATTAGTGATAATTGGCTCTAATGAATCCGAAAAACTTTGAACTGACAACTCATACATGTGATGTAGATTTTGAATATTCGTCTGGAGTCAAAAAAAAAAAAAAAACGAAACGAGGCATTGCCTCGGCCCTGCGCTGATCGACAGTCCACATCTCTGGACTGCTGTTGGATTCTCAGCTTCACAGCTCCTATGATATATTTACATCTGCGCACAATGTATACTTGTTTTGATGTTTGGATGCTGATTCTTGGAATTGGGAGACTGCAGAGTGGCGTAAGTCAGATTGGCATCTCTATTTCCTTTATTTTGTGCAAGTGGTTAATGGTCAGCGGCTCGTCGAGCACCCAGTGGCTAACTGAATCAAACGAGTGTAAAAAAAAGTTAGGGAAGTACACTTTCAAAATTTATGTCAGCATTCTTTCAAGATTTCACTTTTTGATTTCATTATAGGCGTTTCTTTCCTTACTTAAACAGAACCTTAGCAAAATTAAGTTAGGAGAATAGCGAAATCCTTGAAGTACCAGTTATGGTACAAAGTATTCGGCTAACATATAATACAAGCGCATTTTGTGTCATTTATGTCTGATTACCGCAACACGATTCGTCTATAGATCTCAGAGGTGTTTCCACAGCCGTACCTGCCAATTCAGCTCCAAATGCATCTGGACATTGTGTCAGTGGCCAGCGCATAACTGATAGAATGAACCTTAGCACTTTGTTGATTCAGACTCCATGTTCACAGATTTGTCACAGTTCGGTATTTCCGCGAGTTCAGTTCTCCGCGGTTATTATCAGACATTAAGAAGGAATAGGATAGGAGCAGGCAGTGGACCCTGGAAGAAATTGTAGGGACAGGATTACCAAGTGGAGTTGATGGGCAAATGAGGAGAAGAGAAGAGGTGAAAGGGAACTGGAATCGGGAATTGATAAAAGAGACAACGGAATGGTGGAGAAGGTACCAGCAGTTGGATAAATCGATGTTCATGCCGTCAGTTTGGAGCTGACCTAGATGGAAAAAATATATTTTCTACGGGGATGTTAAGTTGGAAATGATGACAGGTTACTTTTCGCTGAAAGAGGATTAGCTATGATGCACTTTATATATCGGTGCGGTGTCAATGTATGCTCCCACATTTCAATGACTTACGGGTAAAGAAGTCAATTGGTTACGTGGGTGTGATTGAGCAGCACGGCCTAGTTGTACCGGAGGAGCCTGTTCCCGTGATAGATCTCTAATGCAAATCTAAGTCATATCCATGCATATCTCTCTGCTTTACCTGGGAGTAGATTACGCGCTCCTCCTGTTGTCCATCTTTGCGAAATGGTTTGCTCTCCCTATGGTTTAGTGAAGCATAGGCAGTGGTGTGCTCAACCGGTGCTTGTTCAGACTGATAGAAAAACATATTTAATACAGCTAACTGATACAGAGCTCAGTGATCATAAACTTAATTTGATTTGGATATTCAAATCACACTGAAGGTTTAAGAACTGCTGGAATAGCATTTTGTCTCCGCACAATTACACTGTCTATACATCATACCGGCGGTGGGATCTCGACAATTTCCGGTTGGAGACCGCTATGTTTTTATTCGATTTTCAAACAACCGCTTATAACAGCCCTATGAATGGGATGGGGTTCTCATTTCTAGCCATCTCTTTTTTTTTTCATCTCCCAAGTCCTATCCCTTATGTTCCTATAAGTTTAGCTTTGCATGGGCATCATCCGATGTTCCAGCTCTTGTATAATTCGTCCAATTATACAAATCTTTGGCGTGACCAAACTGAAACTGTGACCATTACTTCGTATTCGCTAAGTTAAGGATACCTTAGCAAATGGCAAGTCCTGATGCTAAATCTTGCTAACTGAGGCCGCTAACACCGGGGCGGCATTATGGGCCTCGTTGAATTGATTGGTTTTGGTAATAAATCACTTAAATTACACAGAGCAAATAGCCGTACATGTTACAATCAATATTATAATAACATTTGTTTCGGTTCATAAAACGGCATAACATTTCAGAGTAACAGAGTAATAGCAAAGGTTTAATCATGAATACTTCAGCAACTTAGAGAGTTCTCTAAAAATCAGCCCTACATTTCTGGAAACGTTACGAACGCTGCTAGAAGTTTTAACGGAGTTCTACTATAAGGAAATCATTGATGTATGACTACGTCATCTTGGTGAACTCAAAGGTTGCGGCAGTCGCTTTCTTTGTTCTTAAATTGCTTCATAGTATGGGTGGAATATTTGCCGTTCGACAGAAAACAGAAAATAAATGGTTAGCTGCTGGTCACGTCTGAGGTTCCATAGGGATCGGTGTTCAGACCGCAGCTTTTTACGACGTATGTCAATAATTTTCAATATAGGATTAATGGATTAGTGGCTACATCTGCCAATGATACAAAGATAGGTAGAGGAGCGGGGATTTTTGAGAAAACAGAAAGCACGCAGACAGACTTAGATAATTTAGGCGACCTGGCAAACAAGTGGCAAATGAATTACAATGTTGGAAATTGCATAGTCAAGTACTTTAGTGGAGGAAATGAACGGGCAGAGTATCATTTAGAAGGCGAGAAATTTCAAAATGCAGGGATGCAAACGGACTTGCGAGTCCTTGTGCAGGATACCCTGAAGATTAACCTCCAGGTGGACGCTATCGTGAAGACGGCAGATGCAGTGTTGGCATTCATTTCTAGAGGCATAGAATTTAAGTGCAGGGATGTGATATTGATGCTCTATAAGGCACTCGTGAGACCACACGGAGTATTTTCTGCAGTTTTGGACTCCTTATTTTAGAACGAATATACTGACTTTGGAGAAATTTCAGAGAAGATTCACGAGAATGATTCCAGGAATGAAAGGTTTACCGTATAAGGAACGTCAGGCAGCTGTTGGCCGGTGTTCTCTGGAGTTCATGAGACTGAGGGGAGATCTCATAGAAACATTCAGAATGCTAAAGGACCTGAAGAGATTAGAAATTGCAGAGGTATTTACTGTGGTAGTGGTGTCTAAGACAAGAATGTCCTTGGTTAGCCAGGGCATCAAAAATGTTTGGGTGGGAAGGCACGATAGTGGGGATGACTGGAAGAATTGGATCAGCCCTTGACTGACTGGTGGAGCATAGTCGATCGGCCTTATGTTCCACTCTGCTCCTGTTTCTTATGGTCTGACGCACCAAATATTGTTAAGTCAAATTTGAGCAAAATGCGTTAAAATGGATAAAGTGACTAATGAAACGCGTGATGTATATCAAGATAATGTAGGTGGGAAGATGAATAACACTGAAGAGCTGGAAACCTGAAATCGAATAGACGAAATATTAGATCAAGAATCATTATTGCGAAGAAAATAGTTTACGTTGCTTTCTGGGGAGGGGTCTTTGATGTGGAATGTGAACTGTTTCTCTTCCAATGATGTCGCCAGTGCCTTTCGATTATTGTCTGGTTTGAATCCAAGTGGGATGACAAACATTTTACATGTTCAGGTATGTCGTTCCAAACTGAGGATGATATTCATTCAGCGTAGCATCGTGAAGTAGAAGGTGCCTTATGGAGTTACGTTTAAGATGTGGTTATCATTGATCACCAGATACTACAAAGCTTTTGTTGCAAGTATACTCGACTCCATTGCAGGTTATGCACCGCTATATGGATCTTTGTTGCGAATCGGAGTTGAAACTGTCCAGAATGTCGCAAAGAGCATTTCAACAAAACAAGAGTTCATTGCATTTTACCTTATGTACTGTCCGTAACACATGGTGAATTTATTTGTGCACGTACTGTACAGTCCCATTGTCCAGTACACTGAGGCGCACGGAAACTGACAATTAGTAATTCCTCACTGTCTCAGATATGCATTTAATTTTACGCCATGTGAAAAATAATGAACGACTTAACTTCCATTTGTAAATGTTACCGTTCACCTTCGAATGCAACCGGTGATGAATTGGTGTGGAAACTTGAAAGGATGTAGGAAGCAGATTCAATTGGAACATGCGAATAAATCTTAGAGATATACTTGAATATAAAGATTTGACAGGGAAAATGAATCTTATTTCTCTCTTCTATGTTCCAAAGTGTTATGGAATAAAAATGATTCATAATATCGTTTGTTACGAAGGATGAACAGCTCTGATGGGCAGAAGGGTGCAAAGTTGCATTTTCGCTCCCCTGGGAGAATCACAAACTGTTACTGCTGCCAGGCTGTTAATGAGAGAGAAAGAGATGGGACAATAGATATTGGGACTGGAACATTTGCTTCAGACAAGGGTGCGATAACAGCCTGAGAGACAGTTATGTTTATCCACCATGTTATGACTCCCGAAAGACTTATGGCTGCGTCGAGGGCGGTTTACGTGGTACCATCCTGCTGATTAAATTTCCTCACTGGACAGCTAGAGTGAGCTGGTTTGATGGGTTAGGCCATTCAAACCTGATTGACACCGGAGACCCGGTGAGTGGGGATAAAAGTGAGGTCTGGGTTGACACCACTCAGACGCACCAGGAGACACACTAGTGAGCATCAGAAACCCACGAGAAAGTGTTGGGCATCGGAGACCGAACGAAGGATCGGTCAATTTTAACTCACAGTGTTTAGAGCAAGGCCGGTGGGGGCTTGTGTGTCTGTCCATCCTTGCCTGGGTGACGAGACCACCACGGAAGAACGGTCCAGCTAAAGGACAGGGGGGTCATGCTTGAATGGCCACAACAACACATCGACGGATCAAGCTCGTAAAGGAAGGTTTGCAAGACAATAGCTGTTACTCTTTGGTCGCCTTCTCTCTCTCTCTCTCTCTCTCTCTCTCTCTCTCTCTCTCTCTCTCTCTCTCTCTCTCTCTCTCTCTCTCGCTCTCTCTCTCCAACAATTACAACACATCGACCAATAACTACCTCAGCCTGCATGAACTGAAATGAACTTTATACTTTACCATAATAATTAAATATCCCCTATACAACGATAGAGCTTGTTTATTATTGATTATTATTATACCCACACTTTTAGGTTTAGTATTGTCAACGTGTATTATCTGTATATTTACAGTGATATTGATTTGTGTATTTTACTAATAAACACTGTTGAAAATAGTACCACCAGACTCCAACGGATATTTCTATCTTTGCTTGTAAGACACCCAGTTACGGGGTGCGAAACACTTTGCTATGCGAATATCCCGGTCTGAAACAGGGATCTACAGCGACAACGTTACATCGAAGATAGAAGAGAGAAGGGGGGCGACGATGAGGAAGAGATGGATGCTTGGAATACAGGAAACCCCGGGGGATGTATCTCTTCAAACGGGCTCACTCTTTTGGAAGCTGTCGGAACAGAAGACACTGCCAATCTGAAAGGCGGACAGGTCGGCGAGTCAAGAATTGGCCCTGAAGCAAAGCCGAGTAGAGTCGTGGTAGTAGGGGACTCCATAGTGCGAGGTACAGAAATGGAGTTCTGCGGCAGCAGACGGGATTTAAGGATAGTGTGTTGCCTCACTGTTTCAAGGATGCAGGACATCACCGAGCGATTGCAGAGCATCCTCGAGAGTGAAGACGAACAGCCGGAAGTGGTAGTGCATGTCGGCTTAAAAGACGTCGGGAAGAAGAGGAAACAAATTCTGCAACCTAACTTCAGAGAACTCTGAAAAGCAAGACCTCCAGTTTGGTTATCTCCGGTCTGCTTCCAGTTCCTCGTGCTGATGAGGGCAGGAATAGGGAGATAGGGGATCTAAATGTGTGGCTGAGGAGCTGGTGCTGGAAACAGAGATTAAGATTCTTAGACCACTGCGATCTGTTTTGGGGTAAGGTTTACTTGTACAAAAGGGACTGGTTACAGCATAACAGGCGGGGGACCAGCATTTTGGCAGGCCGGTTTGCCACTGCTACCCGGGTGTGTTTAAAATAAGTAGTGGAGGGAGGAGGGAGGAGATGAACCGGAAATATCAGGATGGAGTTAAAGGGAAATAGAGAATAAGAAAAGTTAAAAAAGAAAACAGAATTAACGGGGCAGAAAACTCAGGAAGGGATCGGAGTGTATGGCCAAGTGCAATAGGAATCGATGTGAACGCTGAGGGGTGTAACGCATTAAAATTATATATGAATGCACGAAGTACATGAAATAAAGTGGACGAGCTTGATGCTCACTTGGAAATTGGCAAGTATGATGTTGTAGGTAGGACAGAGACATGGCTGCAAGAGGACCAGAACTGGGAAATGACTATTCAAGGGTATATGTCCTATCGAAAGGACAGATATGTGTGCAGAGGACGTGGGGTTGCTCTGTTGGTGAGGTATGAAATTCAGTCCCTTGCGAAGGGTGACATAGAATCAGAGAGTGTAGAGTCAGTATGGATAGAACTGAGAAATTGTCAGGGCAAAAAGACCCTATCAGAGTTATCTACAGGCCCCCAAAGAGTAGCCTGGATATAGGCTGCAAGTAGCAAAGATAATGCTACTGTTGTTATGGGGGAATTCGACGTGCAGGTAGACTGGGAAAATCAAGTTGGTACTGAACCCCAAGAAAGGAAGTTTGTGGTGTGCCTCCGAGATGGATTCTTAGAGTACCTTGTACTGGAACCTACCAGAGAGAAGGCAATTCTGGATTTAGTGTTATGTAATGAACCGGATTTGATAAGGGAACTCGAGGTAAAGGAGCCATTAGGGGGTAGTGACTATAATTTGTTAAGTTTTATTCCACAATTTGAGGGGGAGAAAAGAAAATCGGAAGTGTCAGTATTACAGTTGAACAAAGGGGACTGTGGAGCCATGAGGGAGGAGCTGGCCAAGGTGCAGGATCCGTTCATTCCAAAGAGGAAGAACGATTCTTAGGGGAATAAGGGGCGACCGTGGCTGACCATGACCTTTCCATTCTCTATTTTCTAATTATGATTTTAATTTTTTTATTATATTTAGTTCGATTTGTACTTAAGTGAGCGAGAAGCGTAGAATCAAATATCATTGTGACGATTGTAAGCTCTAGTATCAATTGTTTGGTGACAATAAAATAAAGTAAAGTAACTTGTATGAAGAGGAAAAATTAGTTAAGACCAAAGTTGGCCCCTCGAAGACAGAAACGGGTGAATTTATTATGGGGAACAAGGAAATGGCAGACGAGTTGAAAAGGCACTTTGGATCTGTCTTCACTACGGAAGACACAAACAATCTCCCAGATGTAATAGTGAGCAGAGGACCTGGGATAACGAAGGAACCGAAGGAAAATTCTCATTAGGCTGAAAATGGTTTTGGATAGGCTAATGGGACTGAAAGCTGAAAAATCTCCAGGGCCTGATGGTCTGCATCACAAAGTACTTATGGTGGTAGTTCTAGGAATCCTGAACGCAGTGGTAATCATTTTCCAGTGTTTTATACATTCATCATCAATTCCTGTGGGTTAGAAGGTAGCTAGTCTTATCCCACTTTTTAAGAAAGGAGGAAGAGAGAAAACTTGGAATTATAGACCAGTCAGCCAGACATCAGTAGTGGGGAAGATGCTGGAGTCAATTATAAAAAATGAAATTGCGGCACATTTCGATAGCAATAACAGGAACGGTCCGACTCAGAATGAATTTACAAAGGGGAAATCATGCTTGACTAATCTTCTGGAATTTTTTGACGATGTAACTATGAAAATGAACAAGGGAGAGCCAGTCGATGTAGTGTACCTGGACTTACAGAAAGCCTTTAAGAGTAGTGTGCAAAATTAGAGCACATGGCATTGGGGGCAGGGTATTGGCATGGATGGAAAATTGTTCGGTAGGGAGGAATCAAAGAGTAGAGATTAATGGGTCCCTTTCAGAATGCAAGGCAGTGACTAGTAGGGTACTGCAAGGCTCGGTGCTGGGACTGCAGATATTTACAATATACATTCATGATTTTGATGAAAGGATTAAAAGTAACATTAGCGAATTTGCAGATGACACAAAGTTGGGTGACAGTGTGAAATATGAGGAGGATGTTATGGGAATGCAAGGCAACCTAGACAGTTTGGGTGAGTGGGCAGAGGCATGGCAGATGCAGTTTAATGTGAATAAATGTGAGGTTATCCACTTTGGTGGCAAGAAGAGGAAGGCAGATTACTATCTCAATGGTGTCATGTTCAGAAAAGGGGAAGTACAACGAGAGCTACGTGTCCTTGTTCATCAGTCACTGAAAATAAGCATGCAGGTACAGCAGGCAGTAAATAAAGCTAATGGCATGTTGGCCTTCATAACAAGTGTCGTTGGGTATAGTAGCAAAGAGGTCCTTCTGCAGTTTTACAGGGCCCTGGTGAGACCACACCTGGAGTATTGTGTGCAGATTTAGTCTCCAAAAAGGAACGTGGTTTCTGTATTCTCCAGACACATACGAGCTGCGCTCTGACGCTAACAATAAGCCCAGCTGCGTCTTCCTATGCTTCTCTTGAAATTAGATATTAACACATCTATTGAACGTGTAATCATCAAACCTAAGACGATTTTGATCTCGATTCAACCTTTCAAGTCACGTCTGTCAAGAACATTATTTAGTACGATCAGAACCCTATAGATAACTCGTAGACGCGCCAAAGGACCATAAGACATAGGAGAGACTTATGCCAATCGAGTCTGCTCCGCTATTTTGAGAAATTCTGCATAACCAATTTGCAATGATAATTTACAACACGTTCGACAAGTAGATATTTGATATTGCTATTAATTCCTTTGGATTCGGCTTGTAACCCTGGCAGACCCTATCATAGTTTTGAGAAAATTGTTCATATGCTGCGTTGTGAGTGATATGAAATCGAGCTATTCAATCCAGCCACTCACATACTATCAATATTATTTGATCAACTTGCTTGTAAAGCAATCATAACCTCATTTGAAAATGAATTGTTCGTTGTATTCAAAGCACCTTCTCGGTAATATGGCTAAAATCTAAGGGTATCTTGGACATTAGCTTTAAATGGGAGATAGCCGATCGAGAGCATCTGCACTAACAGCGGTGGTAAGGAGTACGATACAACACACAGAATCAACGTTATTTGTCGCCCCCTTGATGCTGCCTGAAATGTGATCGTTTTCTTCTGGTCTTTTTATCTCTACAATTGGATCCTGTGGAATGGGGTTTCCAGTAACGCGTGCAACAAATCCACTCTTGCTGTTTGTTTTATCAAGTAGCAATATTTCATATTACTCTCATCACTAATTTAATGTAAACGACACAGAGGCAAAACTCTTCTCGCAGCAGCACTCACCGAAAACAGTGAGCTTGGAACCACTTCCAAATCTGAAAGATTGTTCCTCATTCTTTACTCCACAGCACAGTAATATATTCCGCAATCGGCGACTTCGATATCCAAAAGGAAAGAGTGTTTCCACTCTGTTATCTAGAGTAAGTCGTTTTCTGCAGTCCCTTTCTAAAAATGCCTTCTCGCCTTCCCTCCGCCAAAGAATGTCAAAGGGTCTTGTATTAGAAGAAATCAGCAGAACGATCAAGCCCTTGGGAGATTGAGGTCCATGGCTTGCAGTTATTTTTGACGGCTGCCTGAAAATAAGCAAGAGTATTCATGACAGCTACACACAGGGAATCAGAAAGAACCTAAAAACGTACTAGAAATTAATTGACAACTAAAATCCAAGACGGACGATTTGCTCAACCGCTAAAACTAAGTATGCTTCAAGCACCCAAGGTTAAGTTTTCTAAAGCGGAATAGTCTATTCAGAAACGGAAAATGTAACTTAGCATACATAGACAAGTAATAGCCAGAAGCGCCATGGAGGAATCTGTAGATATCTCCTACAGATTGCAGAAAACGAATCGAGCAATTTTGCAATACAAGTGGCGTTCTGAGGAGTTTGTGGAAGGAATAGAGATTCATGACAAAATATATGAACTGTATAATCATTACGTAGGATAACACTTCACCAATGCAGAATTAAGTGTTTCAAATTTTGTACTTCTGGGACAGACAGTGAGAGCACTTCCATTTTCAATGGCTACATCTCAATTCAAATATGTGTTCTACGCAGTGATGCCAAATTTTGAAATCCGCCTAGGAGTTTAAAAGTATCTAATAAAATGAGCGAATTTGAATTGGATTGGCGACATCCTGCAAACCTTCACGAAAATGCTTCTTCTCTTTCCCCTCTTCTTTGAAAGAAAACACTTTAAATTTTCCTAATGTATGCGCGATTGGAGCCTGTAATAAACAAATTGATAATGCGTCATTTGGCCGACTGAAGGATCTGGCGCTTTTGTTCTCCCCGAAGGGATTCGGCTTGGATGAGAAAGAGGTTGAGAGCGGAGTATGCCGCTTACTGGTGCAGCGTAAATCCAATCGGATCTGTTATTCGCCGATCTCGAAATAAAAGCGTCGAGCGAGATTAAAATCAACGAAGGCGATAGCTGAAAGCGAACGGGTGTTCAGATCATCTTCCTGCGTTTCACTGATACTTCCCTCCTTCTCGGTTGAAGCGGTTCGAGGAAGATCTGAAGTCTTGGTTCGTGTGCAAAATCTGATTTGTGGATTGGATTCGTTTTTGGAGGATTCTTGAGTTCATGTTATAAGCTATCATTTTGCTGGTTATGACATTTTTATTGCTATAATGCACGATTTTGATAGAGCATTTCGACGCGAAATGGTTCTGCGCTCTACAGCGAAATTTTACACCGAACTGAAGGCCAGCGAACATCCCGAGAGTGTTTCAAGGACACTGGTTTGCTGTTTGCTATTCAGTGATTTGTTCATTTGTTTTTGCCGTCCGCACGATTTGTTCTTTTGTTCGCGTTATTTGTTTGATATTTTCTCTAAACGGGTGCCATGGTGTTTCTTGGCTGCCTGCGGGAAATCAAATCTCAGGGTTGTTGCTTACACACTTTGATCGCAAATGTACGTTGACCTTGAATCTCACAAAAATAACAAGAACCTCCCTTCATGCCAATTAATCTTTGATGTGTTGTTCACTTTCAATCAAATGCCATCGGTAAATTATCATTCCGCTGGGGTCTCACCGCAAACGCAACCCCCCCACTCCACATCCTCTATATTTTAGCTCATTTCCCTTTCTCGTTCGAATTCTAGCAGCTTCGGCAAAGACATTCTGGAACTCCATACTGAATTTTGAATGCCATGATTCATATTGTCGCCATTGCAGTAACATTTCCAGAAAACGGGGGCGGGAGGGGGGTTTTGGTGAGCAGGGCGCGCCCTTAAAGTAAGAAAGGCTTGAAGACAGGAGAGGTCAGGTGGGCGTTGCATTTTATTCTCTTAATAATTTCCTTTAGGCCATGTTAATAAAAATTCGACTAATGAACTATTATTTAACACCTGGAAAGCAAAATCGAAAAGAAACTGATGAAGGAAACTGGTTTGAACATTAAGTACATCAGCTCGGACGCCGTCATTCAAACTTCTCCCGCTCGTGTTGTGTGATTTTGGATTCTGAGCATTCAGGAAATTGAACAACGCAAGCGAAATATGGTCGAGCAATAGGTGTGTTACTCAGCAATTTTCATGTAATTTAAATGCTTGATCATTTGGAGGTTGTATATATTTTATGAAATAAAAGCATAATAATATGAAAAATATAAATTTATTCTAGCGATAGAGTTCAGTCTGTTTGTTTTTTACAAAGTCTGCCTCATAGTACTCAGGTTCCTCACTCGCTGCTCGGGCCAGTTCGCACGCAGAACTTCGCGAGGAACAACAAGAAGTGTTGTCTCTAATAGAAAAAGATACCGGATGTTGATCACAATGAAGAGAAAGCTTAGGTTTGGAATTGTACTTTAGTCAGTTTAATTATGACGGTAACACAGTAATTCAGGAAGTATTGCGACAAAATCAATAAAGGATACATCGAGGAGGCGTCCACTGATTAACTGCAGTTCCGATGCTTCGTTTTAATCCAATGAGCACGAGTGGAACTGGGTGTAATGCTGCTGTTTCTAACATATCTTAAATATCCACAAAGTAAAAGGGAGAAAGAAGGAAAATCCCTCGGAGATAATATTTAACCTGATTACGATAAAAAAAAAATGATTCGAATGACTATCACACACCATTTGTCTGATCTGTCAGTATCGTTACTCGTTCTTTAACTGAGAGTACTGAATGTTCTTCAAAGCATCCTGGTTGGCGGTGGAACTATGCTGAGTTTCCTGCGGAAGGAGTCAAGAGTCTGATCATCATGTTGATCGCCTCCACATGTTGAACAGTTTTGCATCCAAAGTCTCCACGTATCGGCGGCGGCATTACGCTGTTTTCATTGACACGTTATCGCCATCATTGAACTGCATCCCCTGCCTTCTCAGAAATGAAATCGTGTAGGTGCTGCGAGCGTGAAATTGTTTATATTAACACATATTTTGTCCATTGAATCCCACCGGATGCAATTAAGATCTGGTTGTTGAGGAGTTGGTTAGGGAAAGAATGAATCAATGCCGGGCTTCCATGTGCTTCCTACGAACAGAGTGAACATTGTGATTACCGTGCCGACCGCCACGCCATTTTACCCAGTTATGCATCCGGAATTTCCACGAATCGTTGTGGATGCTATACTGCTTTCTTACACATTTTGTCGCATTCCTGGAATTACATCTCCTGTCCTCTCGGAATTGAAATATTTCATAGCAACGCATAGATTGTCCATCAGATCCGGCTGGATGTAACTGAGGAGGGGAAGTTGAGTTCGGCCGGAAGTGGACACTAACATTGCTGATCTTATCCCGCTGTGGATCTGGATGAATTGTAAGAGAAAACACAATTGAGAGACAACGTTTCATTAGCTTTCAGGTCATTTGAGATATCTAATAAATAAATGTCACTGCGGCAGCATACACCGGTTGCAGTGGTTACGTTTGCTGCCTAGACTGGGGATTCTAAGCTTCAAATGTTCCTGACCTCCATACATACGTACCAAACATAACAGTACTGCGATTTATTGCCCATGAACCTCTGTCTGTTCTCCATTAGTACATTCTTTATGGTGTGCATGAATGGAGCAATAACTTGTACCGAATGCTGAACACTTAAAAAGAAGCTGGCTGAAAAGAAATTGCTTCGTTAATTGCCTTGCTGTGGTTGTTCTTATGTAACCATAAAATACGACTGCACATGCAACATTAATTGTAGATGCTTTGGACATAGTCCCTGTATCACTTTAGTTTCACCAGTGTAAATTTATTTATTGTTGACAGGCATGGGAAAGCACAGGGGAGTATAAGATTTTTTAAAAGTATTTAACTTATCGGTTTATGTATTCACATCCTTGAATATTTCTGATAATGTCAGAAAAATCCAGAAGTTTCCAACTGTTAAGCCTAGCTCTGGTTAGGTATACGGGCTGACGGTAAATCCAGATTTATTATTCTTGAGACATTTTTGTCCATTCCACGAGATAGTCCATTGAAAACTCTCGCCTTTAAATGTATCTACCTTCATTGGAAACATATCCCCAAATCTTTTCAACAATGTTTATCTATAAGAGAACAGCACAGGAAGAGGCCATTTGATCCACATTGCTGCACCAAACCTGCTGGAAAGCAAAGCACACAGACAATAATCGCACCCATCAAACTCATTTTCATATTCCTCCATCTTCTTTACATGCAGGCGTTTACTGAAAAAAACAAATATACCTGTCGCTGGAACGATACAAGGCAGGGCACTCCAGGCACCCATGACTCGCTGAGTAAAAAGCTTACGCCTCACATCCCATTTGCACCTACCTCATTTCATCTGGTGGTGGCGTAGTGGCATCACCTCTGGACTTCGGAATGATATCCGAGTTCGAATCTGGCCGGCTGCATTGCATACACTCCATCCGTGCCTGGGTTGAGTGCAACTCGACCTCTTAAACAAGTACCTGGAGAGGGTTTGGTTCCTCCAGGTTTCAGCTGCCCAAGACACGCCGTACGATAAGCACACCAACAAAAATGATTGGTGCAGAAAGCTTGTCATGACCGCGCCCCGACGACTACACCAGGAGTTAAGGCCGCGCGCGCGCACACACACACACACATTGCACTTTAAGTGCATTCCCTCATTATTAGACATCTCAAACGTGGGCAATAGATACTCTCTATAACAACACAAGCTTATCCAACCTCTCGTGATAATATAACCGACTGAATGTTCGTTATTATTTTGGTGATATAACAGGGAGCTGTGTTGAACAGTCCGACTGAAAATTAATGATACTGTCTGATACCATTAGCAGAAGCGACATGAATCTCTCAGGACCATAGGCAACATCAGGTGAGAGATAAATTGAGTTAACTCTTCAAGTTGATAATTTTTATCTCGGCCATGAAGAGCAATGTTTCGCATTTACCCCTCTTTAGAGGAGGTTCCTGACGGGCACATAGCATTTCAAATGTTTTCTGTTTAATCTCTGCTTACCATAATCGGCAGAGATAGCTTCCGTTAATTACCCTTCTTTCCAAGAACGACCTAACTAGATTTGATCTGAACACCTGGAGGCATAATCTTCTTTCCCCTTTCATTCGTCTTTAAATGCATCGTGGAAATATTTTGATTAAAAGGCAATTCTCGACTTTGTCTCATTATGCATTTTTCTAGCTGTTCCTAACCCCTTTAACACTGCTTTTATTATAAGACGGACGAGTACAGCACAGGATTAGGTCCTTCGGCAAAGCTGTCTCTCGCGAACATGTCAAAGTAAGCTAAATCTTTGCGAACTGAGTATGATCTATATCCCAAAATTCACTGCACATTCGTGTGCCCATGCACAATCCTCGTTCCTACTTCTAATTTCACCTTCTCTAATGTACAAGGATTTTTATCCAGTTCCTGCGAGTAAGGTATGCCAAATACCTGGCAGTCCTACATTTTATGCGAATTGAAGCCTTTCAATCATTTCGTCACTCGTATCTGTGAAACCGGGTGAAGAAAATTTTAAATCGTTTGAAAGAAAGGGCAGGACTTTCAACTAATTCTCAAATGTATTTTCTAACTCGACTTAGTCTTGTATTGGTAAGTGTATGGGTGAGATGTTTGGGTCTGAAAAATGGATACAGCAAGGAAATGGTTAACAGTTAGAAATATGTGTGTCTGTCCTGTTTTGAAGGTCTACCTGCGTGTTGAGCAAATTGACCTTTGATATTAGATAAGGGGAGAAACAATCTAACTCAATGGCCTGAAAGCAAAACAAAAGTGCTGATTTGCGTAAAAGTAGTTAATCACGTTGTCTCTAAAGAATGTTTGTTTTTTTCACATTGTTTGGTTGTAAGTGTAAGTCTTTCTTCTTTTATGTTACTGCTAAGGTGAAGAAATAGATTCGATATACTCATAACTGCGGAGGCAGTGGTACTCGATAGCAGTATGTTTGGGCTATAATTAGTGATAAAGGGACTGGTATCCATTGGCTAACCAATTGAGATAGATGTTATTCTTTCTGTCTGTATGAAAGCTGTTAGTTTGCGCGGGCTTGGAGGAGAAGGCGCCAGGAGGATGAGGAGAGAAGACGTCGCGTGAGGAGATGGTTGCCGGACCCTCTGGGCCTGGGCTCAGGGCGGGAGACTTGGGCCCGACTCGCGAAGGCGGATCAGTGAAAGGGAATCCGTGAGCTCCAACGTTTGTGCACTGGAAAAGTTTATGAGTTTATTGGCGCCTTTTATTTGTTTTCGTTTTCTTTTGTTTCTCTACTGTGATGATCAAACCAAGCTGAGATAGAGTCCAAATTTGACTCGCTCTGACGAGAGCGAGAGAAAGGGAGAGGGAGAGGGAGAGAGAGAGAGAGAGAGAGAGAGAGAGAGAGAGAGAGAGAGAGAGAGAGAGAGAGAGAGAGAGAGAGAGAGAGAGAGAGAGAGAGAGAGGGGGAGAGAGAGACATGCTTTAAAATCATGGCTTTGGCTGATTGTTTACATTTGCTCCAAGGACACTTTCTTTGCCTGCTCGTCTGGATTCTTGCTGAGACTGCAAGGCGGGACCAGGTGATGGACGGCCTGATGGCCTGATGGACGGCCGGTACCCCGCAAGGGGAGACAGAAAGCAGGTCTGCGAAGACACAAGCAGACACACCTCGGGGCACTGAAAGAGCATTGTGCACCCACGTGAAGGTGGGGTTTGGAGGATCGATTCGGGGGAATCAATCAGACGCTCACATTGTGTGAAGGTGCGACCGGTGTAGAATTATTTGTGTGTCCTTCCTTGCCTGGGTGATAGTTCCACCACTGAAGAACGGCCGTGCCAGGTATGGTCACAGTCGTTGATTGCAACTGGAAGACAACGGGAAGATCGACGGCAACGGCATCACCCCTCTCTCTCTCTCTCTCTCTCTCTCTCTCTCTCTCTCTCTCTCTCTCTCTCTCTCTCTCTCTCTCTCTCTCTCTCTCTCTCTCTCTCTCTCTCTCTCTCTCTCTCTCTCTC
The DNA here is from genome assembly GCF_030144855.1 of Hypanus sabinus. NCBI lineage: Eukaryota > Metazoa > Chordata > Chondrichthyes > Myliobatiformes > Dasyatidae > Hypanus > Hypanus sabinus. The sequence continues at coordinate 20,702,316 of NC_082722.1, forward strand.
TCTTCTCTCTCCAACGTTACACAAGCAACTACCTCGATCTAAACTGAACTGAACTGAACTTTTCACCAATGTAAGACTATCCATTTACCCCTGGACTTTGAAAGCACTTGGTTTTGATTCATATTTACACACTTCTGTATATACTAATCTTTTTCAGATATTTTGCATTTTATAGTACTGTATTACTTAGTTTACTAATAAACACTATTAGGTACGGGAATACCAGATTCCAACGTGTATTCCATTTCTGCTGGTTCGGTAACCCGGTCACGGGGTACTTGATACTACTAACCCCGTGGTTAAATATGAGATCTTAATCTTTTAACCGTAAATTGTGGATTGAATGTAATTTCGGGGTACTGGTGTTACACAGAGGACACAACACGCAACATCCACCCAAACAGGAATGCTAACGTTTGTTCAGGGAGGGGAAGCCACCCCCAAGATCACACCACTAGAAGCAACGAGTCTTACAATAAGATTAATAGAATGCATTGAATGCATCCTGAGGTTATCCGACGGAGACGTTAGTGTCTTGTAAACGACGGATTCGATGTCTCACCCCTACCAGCTGGACTGGTAGGTGGTGACAGGGCTATCAAAGTTGGTCAAGTTCTGTTTGGGGCAGACCACTCGCCTGAGTCCCACCTTCGGTCTGATCAGCTGAAGCGGCGCCAAGGACCTCCACCCTAGCCAGTCAACGGTCGACCGCCTGCCTCATCGACCACGCAGACGTTGCTACGTATACTCGGCGGTGTAGACTACTAAGGGTGGCTTAATTTAGCTCTACCCATTAGTGGTGTAGGTAGTGTATAATATAAAACATTTCTCGCAACTCTCTACTTTTCTTCTCTGTATTAACAATGAAGTGAGTCTCGGAGGAACTGCCGTGTCTGGGCCCATTTGTTCAATCGAAACCAAACAGTCGCAGCATCCACTTGTTACGGTTATACTTATTTGGTTATCAGTTTCTGTGGAACCAGTCTGGAACACGTTTAAAACATCAAATAACAATGTAGTTCTCAGTGAACCCACGTGGATAGTATTTCATGTAACCTGTGAATTCTGATACGATTTGCACCATCTAGACAATTACAAAGGTGTCCCGAAGGAGCTCAATAATGAATTTTTTGGAGATAGAAGGGACCATGAGAAGACCTTGGCGCGCAGGACCAGGGAAAATCCCAAGGCAATTTACAAATATGTTAAGTACAGGAGGATGAGCCGAGTGAGAATAGGACCAGTCAGGGGGGAGAGTGGAAACATGTGCATGAGCCCGAGGAGATAGCACAGGTACTTAATGCATACTTTGCTTCAGTATTCACTAGAAAAAAAAAAGACCTTGGCAATTGTGGGATTGACTGACAGCAGACTGAAACGCTTAAGTGTAAAGACATTAAGAAAGCGGATGTGCTGGAGCTTTTGAAAGGTGTTAAGTTAGATAAGTCTCCGGGACCGGACAGGATATACCTCAGACTACTACAGGAAGCGAGGGAGGGGATTGCTGAGCCTATTGCATCATCAATCTGGACGTGAGAAATACCAGACGTTTGAAAATTTGCAGTTGATCTTCTCTTCTTATCTGAGTTTGGAAAAAAATTAGAAGCACTATTTTTGACTCATCAATTAAATTTGAAGAAACTTGGAGACCGTTTATTCGACATTTTCATATGAATTAATTTGGCCTTTTCCAGACCTTCTTTCTGCTTATTCATGTTCAGGTATGGAGTTCCGGAGTTCTTTGACACTATCATATACTTGTAAACTGTTATTATTGCCCATGTTAGTTTAGTTTAGTGTTTTATTTTTTTTAATATATATTTTTTTCACATATTTTTAATATTTTTTTTTCTTTTTTAATGGTTATTTTTGTTTTTTTTTTTCATATAATCATGTGGACTTGATTGATTAAGGTATTTTCTTCTGTTGATGTTTAGTAGGATATTGTTATCTTATTATCAATGTGATTTCAAGTCTATTGTATTCATAATTTACTTATTATTATGTTATTTTTTTGTGTATATATGAAAATCAATAAAAAGATTGAAAAAGAAAGAAAGATCTTCTCTTCTTCAAGAACGGGTGCAGTGGTAAACCAGGAAATTATAGACATGTGAGTTTCACTGCAGTGGTGGGAAAGTTTATGACAGACAGCATTTATCAGCTTTTGGAGAGACATAATCTGATTAGGGATAGTGAGCATTGTTTTTTCAACGTCAGGTCAAGCCTTACGCACCTGATTGAATTCTTTGCGGATGTAACAAAACACATTGATGAAGGTGGAATTGGATCGAATCGAATTGCCTTGATTACTAACATCTTTCATATACATGAGAGTAAAAATATTGACGTTACGTCTCCGTCTTAGTGTGCAATGTGTAATTTATTGTAATTTATGGTAAATATTATGTACAACAGGATAGTCAGAATAACATAGAAATAATGTATCCTAATGTATCAGCATGAGTTAAGAAGTCTGATGGCCTGGTGGAAGAAGGAAGAAGCTGTCTCGGAGCCTGTTGGTCCTGGCTTTTGTGCTGTGGTACCGTTTTCCAGATGATAGCAGCTGGAGCAGTTAGTGGTTGGGATGACCCAACTCCCTAATAATTCTTCACGCCCTTTTTACACACCTGCCTTTGTAATTGTTTTGTGTAGTGGCTGTCCAAATCACTCTCTGCAGAGTCCTGCGATCGGGGAAACTGCAGTTCCCATACCAGCTCTGCACCTATATAGCCTTGGATGTGGGATATCTGGATTTCAGTAAGGAAGTTGATAAGGTTCCCCATGGGAGGATCCTTCAAAGTTAATGAGGCATGGGATCCAAAGAGACCTTGCTTTGTAAATCCACAAAACGAAAAGAGTGGTTCTGGATGGTTCGCATTCTGCATGGAGATCAGTGACCTTCGTTGTTCTGCAGTGATCTGTTCGGGGACTCCTCCTCTTTGTGATTTTTATAAGGAGGAGGTAGAAATGTGCGTTAGTAAGTTTGCTGATGACACAAAAGTTAAGGTGGTTTTGTCGATAGTCAGTTGGGTTGTCAGAGGCTCCAGCATGTCATTCATTGGATGCAGAACTAGGCTGAGAGTGGTAGATGGAGTTCAGTCCATAAAAGCGTGAAGTAGTAATTTCGGTAGGTAAAATTTGAAGACAGAATATAATAATAATGGTGAGATTCTTGCCTGTGTGGATGATCAACGAGATCTAGCTGTTCATGCCCATAGGAAATTCAAAGCTGCTGTGCATGTTGACGAAGGCGTTTGGTGTGTTGATATTCATCAACCGTGGTGTTGAGTTCAGGAACCGTGAGGTAATCTTACAGTTATATAAGACCTATGTCAGTGCCCACTTAGAGTACTGTGTTCAGTTCTGGTCACCTCTCTACAGGAAGGATGTGGATAATATAGGACGATTGCAGTGTGGATTTACAAGGATGTTGCCTGGATTGGAGGGCGTACCTTATGAGAATGGCTAGAGTGTACTTGGCCTTTTCTCTTTGGAGCGACGGGGGCTGAGACGGAAGATGATGCGAGACATTGATCGTGTGGATAGCCAGAGGCATTTTCCCAGGACTGAAATGGCTAACGGGACGGGGCATAGTTCTAAGCTAGTGGTATTTTTTTTTCTCACGGAGAGTAGTCGGTGCTTGGGATGCCCTGCCAACGAAAGTGGTAGAGGCGGATACAATAGGGTATTTTAAGAAATTCTGAGATAGGTACACAGAGCTGATAAGAATGCAGAGTTATACGGCAGAGAAATTCCCGACCGTTTCTAGAGAAGGTTACATGGCCGGAACAAATTTGGGGGCCAAATGATAAGTAAAATGCTGTAGATTTCTATGTTTCAATGAAATACATTGGAAAATTTAGTCCAATGCACTAAAAAGTTATCACCAAAATTCCGAGGTCTAAAGTTATCTGGATGAGCTGAAATCAGCGATTATTTTGTAGTTTCTCTTTTAAGTAATCAGAAATGAAAATGCGTCCCCGCGCCTGGGATCCCGTTTACATCGCCTTTTAATGTGTAAGGTTATTTGTTCGTCATTTAATATTCTCAGAGAATGACGTACACATAAATATCAGCTATTTAGTTGCTATTAAAACATTGTTTCGTAAATGTTTTACGAAACATTTACGAATAATTATTTCCAGAATAATCATGTCATAGAATCAGAAAGCATGGACTCCATAGATCAGCTTCAATACCATTTAGCTGTCAGAACGAAGCATTCAAAAATGTTTTCTATTTAAAATTTATTTTCCTTTGCGTAACCATCAGACTTGATAACACGAGCTGTCTGAAACATATATGCTTCAGAGCGGCTGAGTTTTGACCATTTGCTTTCTATTCTGTCACCAACAGACTCGAAAGTGTAATGCTGTTCTCAGCTAGCGTGTTCGTCCCCTTAAACGCGGTGTACATGCGCACTTAGAATACCGACAAGTTAATTAAAACCTATATTCCGACCATCTCTTTAAAGGAAACTTGCAAAAGCTCGCATACAAACATTCGTATTTGCGAACTTACAAGCAAGAAGTTAACATTTATCTGCTTTGAGAGGACAAAACATTTCATCGAAATTGATGACAATGGAATTTTCATCCATTTTCCTGAAATATATTGAATTATGGAACCTGAAAATATAATCCAATGGTATTTCAAATCGGCAGAGAAAATAGAAAAGGATAACACCTAGGCGCGCACGATTTCAATGCTTGGATTGCTAATTGACGATATGCGTTTCCAAAATTGGGTCTCCACAAAGAGAATACCAAGCACACTTTCCTCGCAATCCACATTCAATTACTAACACGTCTTCCGAGCATTCTAAGTTTATTCCTTGAATGTAGAATTTGGTTCACTGTTTCTTATTCGGTAAAGCTCCTGATCTCCACGGTTTTAAATGATCTGAGAAGTAAGTATATCATTTGGAAGACGTTTCATCTGCTGAGGCTGATGCGTGAAACTATGGTTGGTTGGTGATGCTAGATGCAGATTCTGGATGGCGATAAGCAGAAACACCAAGGCAGTCAGTGCTGGAAGCTAACAATTAAAGGAGAGTGACAATGGAACCATTTGTCCCTCTGCATACTCACGAATAACATAAAAGCTTAACGAGACTAAGTTCCTTCTTTTCGTTCATGGCGGAGCCAATCGCTTTATCAAGCCATGCTTTTAATGTCTCTTGTTCATACAGGTATTAGTCAGCTTTACTTTGTCACAATTCAGTTGTTTTCTAAAAATCTCCAGTAAACTATTGGTATGAGTTTAGTCATGTAATTTAAAAGGCTTGAACAATTAAGCAAATTATTGTTTCAAATCTCATTCAGGCAGCGCCTGAGTTTGCATTCAACTAATAAAATAACGTTCCGTTACAAACATAAGACGATTTAGCACTCAACGCAAGCATATGCAATTCAGAATCGGAATCGGGTTTACTATCACCGGCACGATTAAAGTGGGCAAGAAAGTTTCTCGGATTAAGTGACGAATCCAAGAAAAGCTAAGGAAATGCTGAGGAACGATAACGTCCATACAAGGTATAATTTGGCCCATTGAGTATGCTCCGTTATTTGATCTTGGGTGTTCCATCTTTCCTCTCAGCGTAAATCTCCTGGTTGCCCCCACCTCCCCGCATCCCACAATACTCTGTACTTGAATGGGGACATTCAAGTAGCGAGAAACAAAGTTAATTCCTTAGATTTATCAACTTTCATCGAGTTCCGTTTCTCCTTCCACAGGCGCTGTTACACCAGCTGTTGATCCTTATATTCCCTGCATTTTTGAAGAGAGAGAGGGCCAGTTTCTTCCACATGGATTTCCAGGGAAGTTTGGAAAGTGGCGGGTGCTTTCACGCGCACATGGGTCCATCACATGAGTAAAAATGACTCCATTATGAGCGTACATTGGAGTATTGTAACTGCAATGGGCCCTTTTCTTTCCTTTTTTTTTCTATGAACCGGTAAAGCTGAAATTGGTATATATATTTCCATGATAATTGTATGAGATGTACAATCTGTTACTTCTTACCGACAGATAACTGTGTATGGAGAGGATTTACACCGCTTTTGCTCAAATCGAGTTTTCTGTAATCGGAGCATTACGTCATTCCTGTCTGGTTGAACCCGAAATCATACCGATCCTAGACGCTATTGTCTAAGAAAGGTGGGATCCTCACCACTGAGTCACATCGCTGTCAGCCGGGTTAGCAATCGCACCAAGTTTGCACACGAGCCCCGTAAGTGGGATATAGCTGTGAAAAAGGAAATTTCATCTGCGTAGCAGCAAAGGTTAAATGTGCGGAATAATTTCCGGTACAGCGTGGCCGCAATCATGCAGCCGCTATCAACATTTTGTTTATTACAATTGACTCGCAACTTAGATATAGCTTTGAATCATGTTACAGTTCAATTCTCCTATGCAAAAAACATCAAATTGTGCTCCAAGCAAACGAAAGGTATACATCTATGGAAAGATATCTTCACAAGACATCTACATAAAATATTCACCGAGAGACGGAGGTAATATTTTCTTTGAATTAAGAACAACGAAACATCCGATCATCATCCATCCAGAAAAAAAAACGCCCTGCGAATAAACAACGTTGTTTCAAGCCGTCTTCTGTATATTTCAAACACAACGTGCCATACAGCAACAAACAGTGTCTTTGACAATATCGACAAATCCTGAAACTTTCAATAAAATTACCAAAATGGCGACATGGAATCATTAGCCTACCACCCCCATTTGACTATTCATTCAGATTTGTAAATATAACATTTTTCCTGTTTGACGTTGTGTTATCACGACGGAAGTGACAACCAAACAGGACAGTCAAATGTTAGCTTCTCAGTCTAGCACGTTCGAAGAACTAAATACTATTTTACGAGGTAGAGTCATACAGTCATAGAAAAGTACAGCGCAGGGTCAGTCTTCTCGGCCCATCCAGTCCGTGCCGAAACATTCCAACGGTCTAATTTCATCGATCCGCACCAGGTCCATAACCCTGCATACCCTCCATACCCCTACCGACCAAGTACCAATCAAAACCTCTCTTCACCGTTGAAATCGAGATTGGATGCACCACCTGTGCTCGCAACGCATTCTACCCTTTCTCGACACTCTGAATGAAGACGTTTTTACTCATATTCCCCTTAAGCTTCTAAACTATCACTCATAATCCAGGACTATCTCCCAACCTCAGTGGAAAGAAGCCTGCCAGAGTTATCCTGTCTTTACCCTTAATAAGGTTGAATCAAATCTCCTCTATAAAATGTCCTCTCAATCTTCTAAATTCCACGATATCAAGTCCTAATCCATTCAATATTTCCTTAATACTAAGAGCTGGCGTGTGGCCAAGTCGCTAAGGCGTTCGACTGGAGATCTAAAGGTCGTTAGTTCGAGCTTCAACTGAGTCACCATGTTGTGTCCTTGAGCAAGGCACTTAACCACACATTGCTCTGCGACGGCACTGGTGCCAAGCTATATCGGCCTAGGCACACCCCTATAGAGCATCCGTCGCGTGGAGAGGGGACTCTTAGAGCATGGGGAACTGCCGGTCTTCCATGCATCGATGGACAGCCGAAGCAGAAGAATACCCAGGTCATTCAGACCCGTCAACTTGTAAATCTTCTCTGTACTCTTTCAAACGGATTTTACTATAGGCCGTTGACCAAAGCTGCACACAATACTCCAAAGGTGACGTTACCACTGTCTGAAGCAACGTCAAAATAGAATCCCACCTCCCGAACTCAGTACGTTGATTTACATAGGCCAATATGCCAAATCTTTCTTTACGACCCTGTCTAACCGTGACGCCACTTTCATCGAATTATGGAACTGTATTCCCGATACATCTGTTCTATCACACTCCTGAGTGCCCTACCGTTTTCCGTGTAACACCTACTCTGGTTGGTCAGACCGAAATGCAACTCCTCGCACTTGTCTGCATTAAATTCCAGCTGCCATATTCAGCCTATTTTTTTTCCAGCTGAACCAAATGCCGCTGCAGCCAGAAAAGCCTTTCTCGCCATCCAGTGCATCCACAATCTTGGTGTAATCCGCACATTTGCTGATCTAGTTAACCACATTACCTTCCAGATCGCTGAAGAACAGGATCCCTCTGGTAATACACTAATCACAGGACTCCGATCAGAGAGGGAAACATAACATGTTACTTTCTGGCTTCTCCCACAAAGTAATCCAATTTACTACCTCATCTTTAATACCAAGCAAATTAACCTTCTTGATCTTCCATGCGGCCTTGTCAAATGCATTACTATTGTCGATGTTGGCAATATGCAAGATGATTCGAAGCAAGATGGCTGCGAACCAATGGCTGATTTTTCGGAGCAAGGGAGGAAGTTTTTCCTACTCGGGGTTAAAGAGAGGCGAGACGGCGCAGGCGTGTGACGTCACCACATACAGAACGAAAGGTTTAAAAGGGCAAGGAACCTTCAACGGCTTTTGGTAAGGAGTAAGAAGGCTGCGAGTGAAAGGCTGATTTTTTGGAGCGAGGGCCCCTCTTACTAAGCGGTGTAAAAGAGAGGCAAGAATGCGCAGGCGCGTGACGTCATCCAGCAGAGCGCGAAAGGTTTAAAAAGAAGACCACCAAATCCAGCCGGCAGCATTCGGAGTGGGCAGTGGAGTGAGAGAGAGCAGAGTCATAGGGCTTTGGCTCAACGGGCTTAGGTGGTAACGAGACGAGCGAGGTAGGTTTAACTGTGTTATTTGTGGAAAGGAGGAAGTATATGTGTGAGGCCAGCTTTGTTTCCTCGGTGTCAGATGTGGGAGGTCCTGGAGCATCGCAGTCTCCTGGGCAGCCATATCTGCACCAGCCGTGTCGAGCTGAAGCTCTTGAGGGATGGAGTTAGAGAACTGGACATGCAGCTCGATAATATTCGCCTGGTCAGGGAAAGCGAGGAGGTGAAAGAAAGGAGTTATGGGCAAGTGGTCACACCGGGACCACGGGAGACAGACAAGTTGGTCACAGTCAGGAGGGGGAAGGGGAAGAGTCATTTACTAGAGTGTACCCCTGTGGCTGTACCCCTTGATCATAAGTAGTCCTGTTTGAGTACTGTTCGGGGGGCAGGCTTCCTTGGGGAAGCGGCAGTGGCCGTGCCTCTGGCACAGAATCTGGTTCCGTGGCTCTGAAGTGTAGTGAGGTGAAGAGGAAGGCAGTAATAGGGACTGTATAGTTAAGGGGTCATACAGGCGATTCGGTGGACGCCGGAAAGAAACTCGGTTTGTAGTTTCCCTCCCAGCTGCCAGGGTCTGTGATGTTTCGAATCATGTCCCAGATATCCTGCAGTGGGAGGAATAACAGCCAGAGGTCTAGGTACTGAGTGGCACCAATGACATAGGTAGGAAGAGGGAAGCAGTCTTAAAAGAGACTACAGGGAGTTAGGGAGGAAGTTTAGAAGAAGGAATGCAAAGGTAGTAATTTCGGGATTACTGTCTGTGTCACGCGACAGTGGTAAACGAAATAGGATGTGGTGGTGGATAAATGTGTGTCTGTGGGATTGGAGCAGGGGTCATGCATTCAGATTTTTGGATCATTGGGACCTCTTGAATCCCAGGTAGACCAGCATCTGCAGTTGTATTTTTGTGGACCAACATCCTGGCGGGCAGATTTGGTGAGGCTACTGGAGAGATTTTCAACTAGAATTGTTGGGAGTGGAAACCGAACTGTAGAAACAGGGGAAGAGGAGTTAAACTCAGAAACAGAGAAAGCTTGTAGACAGTGGGACAGGGAGGAAACGCAGGTGATAGAGAAGGGACATGCTTAGACCGAAGGTTTCAGATGTGTCTATTTTAAAGCAAGGAGTGTTGTGAACAAAGGGGATGAGCTTAGAGCGTGGATCAGTACTTGGAGGTATGATGTTGTGGCCATCACAGGGACTTGAATGGCTCAGGGTCAGGAACGGTTACTTAAAGTGCCGGTGTTTAGATGTTTCAGAAAGGACCGGGAGGTAGGAAAACGACTTGAGGATGTGGCACTGTTTATCAGAGATAGTGTCAAGGCTGTAGAAAAGGTGGATGCAATGAAAGGATTGACAACGGAGCCTCTGTGGCTGGAGGTTAGGAACAGTAAGGGGTCAATAACTTTACTGTGTGTTTTTATAGGCCGCCCAACATTATCAGGGATATCGAGGAACAGATAGGGAAATAGATCCAGGAAAGGTGTAATAACAATAGAGTTGCCTTGATGGGATATTTTAATTTCCCAAATACCGATTTGTATCTCACTCGGGTAAGGGGATTAGATGGCGTGGAGTTTGGTAGATGAATTCAGGAAGGTTTTTTGATGCCATATGTAGATAGCCCTACAAGAGAAGAGGCTGTACATGATTTGGTATTGGAAAATTAACCTAGTCAGGTGTCAGATCTCTCAGTGGGAGAGCATTTTAGAGATAGTGATCACAATTCTGTCTCCTTTACAATACGATTGGAGAACGATAGGAACAGACAAGTTAGGAAAGCGTTTAATCGGAGCAAGGCGAATTCTGAGGCTGTCAGGCAGGAAATTGGATGCTTAAATTGGAGACAGAGGTTCTCTGGGAAAAGTACGGAAAAAACATGGCAAATATTCAGGGGATATTGAGGTGGAATTCTGCGTAGGTACTTTCCAATGAGACAGTTATTGTAAGGTAGAGGTACCGTGGTGTACAAAGGATGTAATAAAACTAGTCCAGAAGAAAATAAATCTTACAAAAGTTTCAAAGAGCTAGTGAATGTTAAAATCTAGAAAATTATAAGCCTAATAGGGAGGAGCTTAATAAGAGAATTAGGAGAGCCAGAAGAGGCCATGAAAAGGCCTTGACGGGCAGAATTAAGGAACCCTCAAGGCATTTGACAAGAATGTGAAGAGCAACAGGTTAAGACGTGAAAGAATAAAACCTAACACATGTGACAGTGGGAAAGTTTGTATGGAACCAGAGGAAATAGCGGAGATAATTAATGAATGTTTTGCTTCAGAAGTCACTATGGAACAGGATCTTCTTGTTGTAGTGATGACCTACAGCAGACTGAAATGCTTGGCATGTAGATACAGGATTAAGAAAGGCGATGTGCTGTAGCTTTTGGAAAGCATCAAGTTGGATAAATCGCCAGGACTGGATGAGATGTACCCCAGGCAACTGTGGGAGGCGAGGGAGGAGATTGCTGAGCATCAATCTTTGTATCGTCAATACGGACGGGAGAGGTTCCGTAGGATTGGAGTCTTCTGATGTTGTTCCTTCATTCAAGAAAGGGAATAGAGATAGCCCAGGAAACTATAGACCAGTGAGTCTTACATCAGTGGTTGGTAAGTTGATGGAGAAGATGCTCAGAGGCAGGACTTATGAAAATTTAGGAAGGTATAATATGATTAGAAGTAGTCAGCATTGCTTTTTCAATTGCAGGTCCTGTCTTACGAGCATGATTGAATTTTTTGAGGATGTGACTAAACACATTAATGAAAGAAGAGCAGTAGATGTAGCGTATATGGATTTCAACAAGGCATTTGATAAGGTACCCCATGCGTCGATTACAGAGACATTGAGGAGGCATTGGATCCAAAGCGACATTGCTTTGTGGACCCACGACTGGCTTTCCCACAGAAGGCAATGAGAGCCTGTAGACGGGTCATATTCTGCATGGAGGTCGGTCACCATTAGAGTGCCTCAGGGACCTGTTATGGGACCTTTACTTTTCGCGATTTTTATGAATGATTTTTATTAAAAACTGGGGGGGGGGGATATGTTAGTAAATTTGCTGATAACACAAAGGTTGGAGGTGCTGTCGATCATGTGGAGGGATGTCAGAGGCTACATCGGGTCATTGATACGATGCAAAACTGGGCTGAGAAGTAGCAAATGGAATTCAACCCAGGTAAGTGTGAAGTTGTTCATTATGGTAGGTTAAATATGATGGCAGAATATTGAATTATTAATGGTAAGACTCTTGGCAGTGTGGAGGATCAGGGGGACCTTGTGGTCTGAGTCCATAGGACGCTCAAAACATCTGCGCAGGTTGACTGTGTTTAAGAAGGCGTACGGTATAATGACCTTCAAAAATCGTGGAATTGAATTTAGGAGCCGAGTGGTAACATTGCAGTTATATAGGAGCTTGGATCAGATCCCACTTGGAGTACTGTGCTCAGTACTGGTTGCCTCACTACAGGAAGGATTTGTAAGCCCTGGAAAGTGTGCAGAGGAGATTTACAAAGATGTTCTTCGGATTGGGGAGAATGCCCTATCAGAATAGAGTGAATGTACTCGGCCTTTTCTCCTTGGAGCGACGGATGATTTGGGATGACCTGGTAGAGTTGTACCTCCTCGGAAAACTCTTTAAGATTGATCAGATATGATTTACCATGCACGAGCCCATGCCGACTCTTCTTAAAGACCATGTCTAGCAAATGCTTATATATCCGGTTCCTTACAATAACATGCAATACCTTTCTCACTACTAATGGCAAGATCGTTGGTGCTGTTCAGTGGTTCAGTTGATCCGACTCTACGTGACCTCTTGAACCCCTGCACACCAAGCCTTCTTGATGGAAACCGCCTCTCTTAGATCCCCGAAGGTCATACGCATTGTCTGAGTAATATTATCCTCTGTCATCCTCTCCTTCTTTTACCTTCTGTTTTACCTAATATGACAGTCCTCTTCAAGGAATGTCCTCTCCTCATGATGTGGCCAAAAGGCTTGAACTGTTGTCTAATAATAAACAGACAGACAGACATACTTTATAGATCCCGAGGAAAATTGGGTTTTGTTACAGTCGCACCAACCAAGGATAGTGGACAAATATAGCAATATAAAACCATTATAACTAAATAATACTAAGTACATTATTCCAAGTGGAATTAAGTCCAGGACCAGCCTATTGGCTCAGGCTATCTGACACTCCGAGGGAGGAGTTGTAAAGTATGATGACCACAGTCAGGAATGACTTCCCATGACGCTCAGTGTTGCATCTCGGCGGAATGAGTCTCTGGCTGAATGAACTCCTGTGCCTGACCAGTACATTATGAAGTGGATGGGACACACTGTCCAAGATGGCATGCAACTTGGACAGCATCCTCTTTTCAGACGCCATCGTCAGAGAGTCGAGTTCCACCCCCACAACATCACTGGTCTTACGAATGAGTTTGTTGATTCTGTTGGTGTATGCTGCCCTCAGCCTGCTGCCCCAGCACACAATAGCAAACATGATAGCACTGTCCACCACAGACTCGTAGAACATCCTCAGTATCATCCGGCAGATGTTAAAGGACCTCAGTCTCCTCAGGAAGTAAAGACGGCTCTACCCCTTCTTGTAGACAGTCTCAGTGTTCTTTGACCAGTCCAGTTTATTGTCAATTTGTATCCCAAGGTATTTGTAATCCTCCAGCATCTTCACACTGACCCCTTGAATGGAAACAGGGGTCACCGATGCCTTAGAGCTCCTCAGGTCCACCACCAGTTACTTAGTGTTTTTCACATTAAGCTGCAGATGATTCTGCTCACACCATGTGACAAAGTTTCCCACCGTAGCCCTCTACTCAGCCTAATCTACATTGCTGATGCATTCAACTATGGCAGAACCATCAGAAAACTTCTGAAGATGGCAAGACTCCGTGCAGTAGTTGAAGTCCGAGGGGTAGATGGTGAAGAGAAAGGGAGACAGGACAGTCCCCTGTGGAGCCCCAGTACTGCTGACCACTCTGTCTGACACAGAGTGTTGCAAGCACACCTACTGTGGTCTGCCAGATGTCACCAGGGAAGCATCCACCTGCATCACCTTCAGCTTCTCACCCAGCAGGGCAGGGCAGATGGTGTTGAGAGCACTGGAGAAGTCAAAAAGCAGGACCTTCACAGTGCTCGCCGGCTTGTCCAGCTCAGCTTAGACACAATTCAGCAGGTAGATGATAGTATCCTCAACCCCTAGTCCAGGCTGGTAGGCGAACTGGATGGGGTCTAAGTGTGGCCTAACCATAGGCCGGTGCTGCTCTAGAACAAGTCTCTCCAGGGTCTTCATGATGTGTGAGGTCAATGCCACCGGCCTGTAGTCATTGGAGCCACTGGGGAGCGGCGTCTTCGGAACAGGAACGAGGCAGGACGTCTTCCACAGCACAGGAACCCTCTGGAGATTCAGGCACAGGTTGAAGACATGGTGAAGTACTCCACCTAGCTGGGGGACACACGCTTTGAGCACCCTGGGGCTGGCACTATCTGTGCCTGCAATCTAGCTTGGATGGAGATGTTTCAGCTGTCATCTCACCTGCTCAGCTGTGAAGCCCACCGTGGTGGTTTCAGGTGGGGGAGGAATGTAGTCATGAGAGCCGGGTGGTGGGCTGTGAGGAGGGGTAGGAGGGGAGATTAGAGCCTTCTTATAAGCAGTCTGGCTGTATTTCCTCAAGATTTGACTTGTTGGACCCTCTTGCTGACTATCGTGCTCTTAACTCGTTCCTCCAGCATACAAGTTCAAAGGTGTGGATTCGTTTCTGTTCAGCCTTACTAATAGTCCTGCTCTCACAGCCATTCATCACAACTGGAAATGCCATGACTGTACGGATTTTTGTAGACAACGTTATGTCTTTGCTCTTCAGTATTTTATCTGAATTTTCCATTGCTGTCCTCCCCAGAGTAAGCGCTGTTTATTTTCATGGCTTCAGTTACCATCCATAGACATCTTTCAATTGAGGAAGACAAATTCCGTCACAGTTTCCACTTCTCTCCACATTCGACATTCTCTCACAGAGTTAACAGGGATGGTCGGCATAATCTTGGTTTTCTTAATATTGAGCGACAAGCCAGCTTGTGCACTTTCTTGTTTCACTTTGATTAAAAGCTTCCTCAGATCCTCCTCACGTTAATCCTTGGAGTATCATCATCTTAACATTCTTTTATTCTTTTAGCCCTCGTAATTTCTTTCCCAAGGTTTCTCTTCCAAACTGTATACTCCATAAGCATCCCAGTTTTTCCCACGTGCTCATACCTGCTATTCAGCTTTTCTTTTCTTAACCAGGGCCACACTATCTGTGAAAAACGAAGGTTTCCCTACACTTGTTATGTTTAACTTTTATTCAGACAGGCATATCCGAACATTGTACTCTCAAAATTTAAATTTTGAAGACGTCCCTTTTCCTGAGCACAACTTTGCACGAACTTCTTTTCCAAATCCATACTTGCTAGATCCTGTCTGATGCCATCGAAATTGGCCTTTATGCAATTTAGAATATCAACCCGCGGACGAGATCTATCAGCTTGCATATTTACATTTAAACTAATGGAAATGGAATCAGTGGATATAATGTCTCCTCCGGCACACAGAACTGTGACATGCCCCTTCTCTTCCGTAAGAGCAGATCAAGTATCGTTTAGACGTTTGAAAATGATGACGACGGCTTTCGGCTGTCCTGAATGTCAATGGATTTGCGGCACTGGAGTGAAATCTCCGGGACACAAGTTTGGGCCGAAGGTATGGAGCTCTTTGAATGTCCAGTCGTCACGATCTTCCTCTCGGGCTTCCCGTGCTCGCCAGTGCAGTCCATAGAAAATCGTAGCAATATGTTTTGCACCAGCTTGGCTGCAGGAGCTGCCGGAAGGATGCTTACTGACTTCCAGCCCCCTCAGCTGCTCCATTCGGGATTTTCTGTCTGTGTTTTTTCCCGTAGGCTTTGTCTTTCCCGATGGTGTGGGGTTATTTTCCCATAGCTGAGTTTCTGGTTCGCAAGCAACAGGACATATCCTACATGTATTGGCCAGACCTCCACCCCATCCTCGCGAAGTCAGACTGCGTCTGAATGGTGTACAGCTTTCGTGTGTCATCAGCGAGGAGGCACCACATGAGACTTGCTGTTAAAGAAGCTCCGTTCTGGCAGGGGGAGAATTATGCATTCAGCTCCACCTGACTAGCATCGCCACCCTTCCTCCATTAAACTCTCCCGCTCTGCCACGTCGAAAATAATGAACCCTGGAATATCGAGCTGTCAGTCCTGTTCCTCTGGCACCAACTCTCACTAATGGCTACAACTGCATAATTCCGGACGTTGCTCTATGCCCTGAGCTCACCACACTTTTCTACAATACGTCTTATATTGAACTCTATGCTGATCGGTCATTAGTCACCCCATGCTCAACGTCGTGGTTCTTGAATTTTTCTGAGGTCTTAACAACATCTGTTTTCACAACCTCTCCAGTAACTGTTCCAGCACTCTGGTTCCTATCCCCCTGCAACTATAGGTTCAACCTCAGCGCAGAGCACGAGCAAACATCCCCGTTGGGAACTAGGCTTCTTTCAGTTCAAGTACAAGCCCTTTCTTCTGTACGTGTCCCACATTCCCTGAAAGATAGCCCAATGATCCAAAAATCTATCGGCTCTCCCTCCTACCCCAACTCCTTAGCGACGTATTAAACTGTGCTGTCTTTCTATTCTGACCTCATTAGCACTTGGCACGGCAGCATACCTGAGATCAGAATCCTAGACGCCCTGCAGTTTAAATTATCACCTAACTTTCTGAACTCACTTTGCAGAACGTTATCAGTCTTCCTACTTATAGAATTGGATCAGGAACCCTCTCCCACTTAAGAATATCGTGGACTCAATCCTAGATGTTCTCCACCCTGAGGTCCGGGAGGCAACATCACCTGCGAATCTCGTTCTCGTCCACAGAACGTTCTTTCTGTTCCGGTAACTAACGAATCCACGGCTTGCACTTTCTCGCTTCCGCCCTTCACTTCTGAGTCGCAGAGTCAGGCTCAATGCCAAAGACCTGACGGCTATGACTTTCACCTGATAGATCATTCTCTCCTATTGTATCCAAGGAGGTATACCTGCTGTTGGGACGGATTGCCACAGGGTACCCTGCTCTGGTTGTTTATATCCGAGAGACACAGCATAACAATCAAAGCACAGGTACAGTAGATTAATGAGAAATTTTCTGCAATTAACTGAAATTCTCGTTTTAATGCAAGAATGAAAATCATTATTTTAAAATTGCACGATCTAAATATGTTACTTAAATATATACACACACACGTAATGCTTTAGAGTAAAATACCGTGTTTGCATGGAATTACCAATCAACTCCGTTGTTCCTCGGAATATTTATAAGCATCCTTGAACATATGAGATAATAATTGAAATAAAAGGAATGTACCGGACGAATTCGATGGACCAGGCAGTGCAGGTGAACACATGCGGGTTTTGAGTTGGAGACTCGGGATTTAGAGTGTAGAGGGAAAATGCGCAATATATTAATGTGAAAAGGGGTGCGACCGGTGGTAATTAGAACCAAGCTTGAGGGTTGGAGTGGTGGAAGGTTTGAAAGAGTAGCAAGAAAGGTTTGTTCCAATTTGCTCATTGCAGAATCCTGCAAAGACATATAATAACGACGGAGTCAAACATGTTTTTTTAATATGCATTAAAGGACATATTTTGGACAGTTGATTGTACAGAGCGATACCATCCAAGAAAATGATACCATGGGTTTAATGCTGCTCAGTAGGGAGTGCAAAGCGACCTTTATTTAAGTTGTTTAATGAGACACATTTTGCGTGTAATGCATCCTCAGGGATTCGCCGAAGCATTGTAATCGTGATTTTGTCCTCTAATCCAGAAATGAGAATTTCAGATCTCCATGAAACAAAGAAGGAGTGATCAAAATCATGTCTGCTGTATAGCGATTAAGATATCGATTATCGACAGACATTTGGATTCCTTGTTAGTAGTGGAATGCTTCTAAATAGATTGTGAAAAGTCAAAGCGATATAATTAGGGGACGGGGGATGGGGTGGGGAGGTGTGGTCGAAACAGCGTTGCAATTAAAGATGGCGCCCTCTCCCGGCCGTCGCAGTGACAGAATGCACTTGATTCGGATAATTCATAGGAATTTTCATGATTATACGACAGCCTGTACTTTACAAATATTTAAAGCCACTGAAACCGCTATCGTTTATATTATTGTTATATTTATTTTCTTTCTTCATCAGAGTATACTTTTTTTCAGATAAATATAACACACACGTGCGTTTCTATTAGTATTACAGAGTTATTTTTTTTCAGCAAAGTGTATTCTCCAGTGCGAGCAGGTAATGATACAGGTTTGAAACGAAGTTGAGGTGAGCTGAAAGTAAATACGACCTGAAAAGCACTTTAGACAATATCACCAGCAATTCACACTTGCTTGAGCAAATAGGCTACGCCTGTTACCAGTAATCTCTACGGTTACTCTTTTCTCACGGATGCTGCCTGACCTGCTGAGTTCTTCAAGCGTTGTGTACGTATCCTTTGATCCACAGCATCTGCAGTTGTATTTTTGTGTATTTGTATATGGTGTTGGAGCTGGACATAGCCTCGCAGATGTAGATGTAAAGCGAGTGGAGCAAGAGGTTGCGTAGGCATCTCTGCGGTGATCCTGTGCTGATGGAGATTGCGGAGGAGATGTTTTCGCAATCCGAACGAACTCTAATGCTGGCGTCTACAATGAGGAAGTCCAGGATCTAACTGCAGAAGAGCCTACTGAGTGCCAGATTTTAGAGTTTACTGTTTGGTTTCGCGGGATAGATGGTGTTAAATACCGTGCTGTAATATAAATCTCCGAAAAATAAATATAAAGGAGGGAGATAAGTCTGCGTAGGAATAGACCGGAGGCATTACGTCTGGTGGACTGAGCGCAGTATTGCTGTGCTGATACACAGCATTATCCCTGCTGCCTTTGGGAAGGAAATACAGAATGCTTAAGTCCCAAACCGCCAGGTGTAGGAACAATGATTACCTTCAACCATCAGGACTCTAAACCAACGTGGATAATTTCACTATTTTCGATACTGAACTGATTCAATAAACGATGGACTTGCTTTCAGTTACCTTACAAATCATGTTCTCAGCATATTTACTTGCCTAATCATTTATGATTATTACAATTTTCTGTATTTCCACAGTTTGTCTTCCTTTGCACATTGGTTGTTTGTCAGTCTTTGTATGCGGTTTTTCACAGATTTTGTAGCTTTTCTTTGTTGCGCTGCGAATGCCCGAAAGAAAATGAGTCTCGGGGTAATAAATGGTGACAAATACGTAACTTGATGTTAAGATTACTCTGAACGGTGAACTTCAATTTAAGGATGCTGCAGATACATTGGATACAGTTGTGCGTAATGGTATATAAGAATGATCCGTAGATGGGCGTGTAGTCTTGTTGGCCTGGCTACATTTGTATCTGCTGAAGTACAGAAACGGAAAAGTGGTATCGATTGATATGTATTTGATCCAGAGGGCTCTAAACGAGGTAGCTATGAGAGGCTTATATGCCCATGTGAGGAAACATAAATAACTCTCAGTGCTCCGAGTCTTTGGATGTCTCCTCCTGAAACAAAACATTAAAACCTATATTTTTTTGTGATTTTAATGTTGACGATAAAGTCTGCTCAAGAAGCAGGAAGTCGAACGGAACTGTAATGGGCGGGGTAGGAATTTGTTGTTACCGTCAGATCCGTCACAATTTTGTTGAATTTTGCAGACTTTTAAGATTACAGATATGCCTTTGAAATCGCCGTCTTGTTGGAAGGTAAGCTCCTTTCTCTTTTGAGTCACCTCCAACAATTCGCTGCAGACAAGCACGTTAAATAGCCCCGAATGTTGCCTCAATGACAAAACTGCATGACTTTCTATTGCCGGTATTGTTCGAATAATTAGATATATACTCATTGGCCATTTTATAATGTGCATCCGCATACCTGCACGTTAATGCAAATATCAAGTCAGACATATATGTGGGAGCAAAGGAGTGCATAAAAGCATACAGACATGGCCAAAAAATTGTAGTTGTTGCTCGGACTAAACATCGGAATGTGGAAGAAATTCGATCAAATTGACTTTGACCGTGGAATGATTGTTGGTGCCTAACTGGGTAATTTGACATCTGAGAAACAGTTCATCTCGCAACTTCATGTCCAACAATCTCTAAAGATTAAAGAGAATGATGCGAAAAAAACGGGAAACCCATCAAGTGAATGACAATTATTTAAGCGAATGTTCATAGTTAATGAGAGAGACCAGAGGAGACTGGCTAGACTGGTTCACGCTGACAGGAAGGTGACAGTAAACACGTGTTACAGCAATGGTGTGCAGAAGAGCATCTCTAAAACCACAACACGTTGAATCTTGTAGCAGATGGGCAGCAACAGCAAAAGATTACGAACATACAGAAAAACATTCAATGGCCTCTTTATTGTATACTTCCTGTAGTTAATAAATTTGTCATTGCGATTATCGTGTCTATGGATGCGAATTCATTTTCCCTACTAATGCAGTTCATATAAATGTAAGGCAGACTTCACTGGGGGAATGCATTTCCTACGCATGCTGTTCAGTTCCTCATTGGTCAGCTGCTACCTAAAGGTAATTTCCGTTTAACAATAATGGATATGAACAATTTACCTTCACTTTCCATTCCTAAGTTAGGAATTGTGGTCCTTCATTTTATTTTCAGAACACGTGGACAATTTATTTTACTAATGGAATCAGGGATGCAACTTGAATTTACCTGCTCCATTGTAGCATGTGTCGATTATTCAAGGACACTGATGTTTCCAATATTTTGGTTGTCTCGATTTTCTCTTCAGTTTCTCCAACCGTGGTGCAGTTCGTAGCAAAACTGCACTAACGGCGACTCCTTTGCTTGCATATTCGGAAAAAAACGCTGGTTCCATCCTTAATATCTAGTTTTTCCTTTTCAAGTTTCCTTTGCAGACCCTGACTTGTAGTTCCTCGAGGACATCGGTTCTCTGTGGCACTGGGACCCGCTCTCCTGGCCTCACGAGCGGCCGCTTTTAGATTTGCCGAGCACGCGGGTGGAAGACCAGCGTGCTATCAGGATAACGTATTTTCGTGGCTCTCGAAACGAGCTCATTTGAGGCCGCTTCCGCCGCCTGATGTGTGGTGGGATTACGCAGAAGTTTGAAAGCAGCGAATGGGCTGCTGGCTATGTGTCAAGAGACCACAGTTCTTTGGACACAGAGCTCGGAAAAAGCGTGGCAACAGACTTTTAACACCATGATTCAACGAGGAGTTTTGTTATGTCTCCCCTGTCGCTGTGAAACGTGGACATCTCTTTTTTTCCGTTATAAAGGACAGAGAGAGCCCGTGGTATGTGGAAAACCGGGAGGACGAGTAGCCTTTGGGGTACTGCAGGTCTGTGTCTTTTTTTTTTGAAGCTTTGCCGCACGCATGAGTGCTCGGTTGAGGATGCAGATGCTTTTTATCGTTGGAGTTGGAGGGAGTGGTCGTTGCTTAGCCCTCTATTTTTACGAAGCTGCATGTATCCTTCTAAAAGCCTCATAAAATACCCTGTCGTATAAGCCTCTAAAACCGTTGCTGGCAGTATATTCCACGCACTGTGTAAAAAACTTAACCCTGACATCTCCTCTGTGCCTGCACCCCAGCAACTTAAACCTGTGACCTATCGTGGCAACCATTTCAGCCCTGGGAATAAGCCTCTGACTATCCACACGATCAATGCCTCTCAGCCTCTTGTACAACTCTGCCAGGTCACCTCGCATCATCCTTCCCTCCAAGAAGAAAAGGCCGAGTTCATTCAACCTATTCTCAGAAGGCATCCTCCTCAAACAAGCAACATCCTTGTAAATCTCCTCTGCACACTTTCTATGACTTCCACATCCTTCCCGTAGTGATGCGACCAGAAATGAGAACAGGACTCCAAGTGGGGTGTGACCAGGGTTCTATATAGACAATGGACAATAGACAATAGGTGCAGAAGTAGACCATTCAGTCCCTCGAGTCTGCAACGCCATCTGAGATCATGGATGATCATTCACTATCAATATCCAGTCCCTGCCTTGTCCCCATATCCCTTGATTCCCCTATCCATCAGATATCTATCTAGCTCCTTGGAAAATGATTACCAATGCATCCGCAATTTCCTGAGCCACTTCTTTTAGAACCCTCGGATGCAGACCATCTGGACCCGGGGATTTATTAGCCTTCAGTCCTACCAGTCTACTCATCACAGTTTCTTTCCTAATGCCAATCTGTTTCAATTCCTCTGATATCTTATGACCCTGGCCCATCCATACATCTGGGAGATTGTGTCCTCCCTGGTGAAGACAGATCTAAAGTACGCAATAAATTCTAATGCCATTTCCCTGTTTCCCATAACAATTTCTCCCAATTCATTCTTCAAGGGGCCAACATTGTTCTTAACTATCTTCTTTCTCTTCACATAGCTAAAAAAAGCTTTTGCTATCCCCTTTTATATTCCTGGCTAGACTGAGCTCATACCTGATTTTTTCTCTCCGTATTGCTTTTTTAGTTAAGATCTGCTGTTCCTTAAAACTTTCCCAATCATCAGTATTCCCACTCATCTTAGCCCTGTCATACTTCTTTTTCTTTAATGCTATACAATCTCTGACTTCCTTTGTCAACCACTGTGGCCCCTTCCCCCTCTTTGAATCCTTCCTTCTCATTGGAATGAACTGCTTTTGCATCTTTTGTATTATCCCCAAGAATATCTGCCACTGCTGATCCACTGTCTTTCCTGCCAGGGCATCTGCCCATTTAACTTTGGCCAGCTCTTCCCTCATGGCTCCGTAGTCTCCTTTATTTAATTGCAACACTGACACCTCTGATCTGACCTTATCCCTCTCAAATTGTAGATAAAAACTTATCATGTTATGATCACTACTTCCTAATGGCTCCTTTACTTCAAGATCTCTTATCAATTCCTGTTCATTACACATCACCAAGTCCAAAATAGCCTCGTTCCTAGTTGGCTCAAACACAAGCTGTTCCAAAAATATATCCCTTAGACACTCCACAAACTCCCTATCCTGGGGTCCAGCACCTACCTGATTCTCCCAGTTCACCTGCATGTTGAACTCTCCCATAACTACTGCATTACCTTTAGCACATGCCAATGTTAACTCCCTAATCAACTTGTACCCAATATCCACGCTACTGTTTGGGGGCCTGTACACAACACCCATTAGGGTCTTTTTACCCTTACTGTTCCTCAGCTCAATCCACACAGACTCTACTTCCCCTGTTCCTAAGTCACCCCTTGCTAAGGACTGAATCTCATTCCACACCAACAGGGCCACCCCACCCCCTCTTCCCATATTTCTGTCTCTACGATAGCACGTATACCCTGGTTCACTCAATTCCCAGGCATGATCCCCTTGCAGCCATGTCTCCGTTATCCGAACAATATCGTAGTTCCCCATTTTCATCTGAGCTTCAAGCTCATCTGTCTTATTTCTGACACTACGTGCATTCAAGTATAGAATTCTTAGCCCATTCCTCCTCTCTTTGCTTAAAACACTGTCTATAGTACCTAACCCAGCTCCTTGAACTTCCATCGGGCTAATTGCACCTTGAAATTTGATGACCTTCTCAAGATCACCAAAACATTCTACGCATTTAACCCCATGCTCCTTCTGACCAACCCTCTGTACATGTAACTTTTCCAACACATGTTCTGTCTCACCTTTCTCCTTTACACAATTAATATTTGTGAAACGTGTATTCCCCACCTGTCCCTTATCCTTCATCATATCATCTTCTCTCGTATACTGGATCCCTGCCCCCTGCACATCTAGTGAACCACCCCCCCCCCCCCCAGCAGCACTGGCAAACATTCCTGCAAGAATGTTAGTACACCTCCAGTTTAGATGTAGACCGTCCCTTCGAAACAGATCCCAACGTCCCTGGAACAAAGACCAATTATCCAAAAACCTGAACCCTTCCTTCCGGC